>NC_135306.1:211384748-211539427 GCF_048772815.1 Callospermophilus lateralis
TAGGAGCACCTCATTCCTTTTCAGGGCTTGTAGGTCTATGTCAGGCAGATGCTCCTGGCTGGGAGAACCACCCATGCTGGCACCCCAGATGACTGTTCCTTTTCCCAAGCAAAGAGGCAGCAAGCATACCTGTGCTCATACACCTGTAAGCAAGCATTTTCTCAGGAATGGTCCTTGGAAGTGGAATTTTGGAGTTTTTACAAAGGGCTTTAAAATCATTTGTTAGTGTTGAACTCAGTTGACTTATTTTGAAACTTTAAGCAAAACCATATTAAAAAGATCCATTTTGTGTCTGATATCAAGTTGAATCATTTTCTTTTTACATTCCCACATCTTTGAGCAGGATAAAGCATATATTTTCATGTGGCCAAACATCTCTGTCATAATATGGCAAAAATATGTTTTAGGATTAGCACTGAATTTTAAAAATACATATGAAATACATGATTATTCATGACATTCTCCAGAACTGCCACTAATTTGAGGGAATTTGCGTCAGCACCTGGACCCACCCGTGAATTGTGAAGCATTAACTTATTTTGTTAGCAGTGGTAGCTTTTTAAGGTATAGAAATGTGTCCTCATTTGGACGGATTCATTCTAAATTGAGAAACCAGCAGGAACTTGCACCAGCAGGCAAGCTTGTCTTTCTTCTGTGGACAGCGTGTTGGTTGCATAACCAGTTTGCTTGTTGTTTGGCAATGGCTGACACCCCTCCCCTCTCTTTCTTTAGGTTAAGTTTAATTTTTTTTCTAATAAGCTGATTTGGGAATAATTTTGTATTTAAAGAAAAACTCCAGAGATGGTAGAGAGTACCCCGTGACCCTCATCTAGTTCACTTACTATCAGTGTGCCTATCACTGTGAGCAGAGCTGGCTTTGGTCCTCGCCTGTCAGCTCCACACTCTGCTTGCTCCCTGTATCTGTTGGGGTCCCTACCCTGTACTCATATGTGACTGCTGCCTCTCCTCTAATCTGTGAGTTTCAGGCTTCTCTTGTTTTTGCGGGGGATCTTGGTGGTTGGAGAAGGCAGACTGGGCAGAGTTCTGCAGTGTGTCCCTACTGTGAGACATGGTCACTTGGCCTAGGCAGAGTGGGTGGCTTTCTCCATTGTAAACAGACTTTGCTCCCCTTCCCCTGCCTAGTCATACAGACTCTCCTTGTTACCCTTTCCTGTTTGTAACCTTAAGATGAAAGAAAACCTTTTGAAAAGTAACAGTATAGTTGCTCTTTAAATATACTTTTGCCCCATTGAAAAGCAGTCCCATTCTGTAGCAAAAACCTAGAAGAATACAGTAAAAAGGAATCCCACTGCCTGGAGGTCCCTTTCCTAAGAAAGGGACAGACAAGAGATTGATGAAGAAGAGACTCATCCTGACTCCCTGTGAGCAGCTTTTCCTGACTCCCATTTTTGCAGCAGCTGCCAGGACCACCCGCACACACTGACCAGTGCTGGGACACCTGCTGACCTGTCTGCCTGCACTGGGTGTGTTCCCAGGAGGTGCAGATGTTTTCGACAGCAACCCTAGAGCTATAGTATATGGCATGTGGTAGGCAGCCTCTCAGATTAGTAGGTGGGAATTTAGCCTGTGTGTGTTGACTCCAAGAGCTTGGTTGTTGTGAGTATTGTATTTTCTCATCTCCTCTCTTTCTCCCCTCCCCTCCCCTCCCCTCCCCTCCCCTCCTCTCCTATCCTCTCCCTCCTTCCCTCTCTTCTTTCCTTGCTATACTGGGGATAGAACCCTGGAGCTATACCACTGAGCTACATTCCCAATTCTCAGTCCATTATATTTTTTATTTTGAGACAGGATCTCACAAAGTTGCCCAGGTTGGGGTACAGACATGCATCACTGTGCTTGGCCAATTATGTGTTTGTTTCTGCAAAATAATCTATTCATGCTGAGTAGACAAAGCTGGTGACAGAGCTTGGAGATGCAGGCTATGTGTGAGGACCACAAGACACGGGCATATGTGGTCCAGATGCCTGGGAGACTAAGCCCTGAGCCCCTGTGGGATTTGTCAGCATTTCCCATGTGCCGGCAGGAACAGGCTCTTGGCGTCTCCTGCCACGGGACCTTTCTCAAGGCTCTGCCCAGACTCGTTGTAACCTGTGCAACACACCATGAGAGGGTCCCAGGAGGGGTTGCCGCACGTCTGGGGAGCTGCAGCTATCTCCTGGCAACGGCGGCCTCAACGGTGGCATCCCCTTCCAGCAGGAGCTTCTGTGAGGGTGAGGTCCCTCCTGGCCTCAGTCTGTGCTAGAGCTTAGAGGTGTGGAGGGTGTGTGCTCTCCTCAGCAGGAGCTCCTCCTCCGGTTGGGTGGGGTTGCTCAGACACTCCTGATGAAGACAGCCTTGCCCTCCCATTGTTCTGGATCTGACTGGTTTATCTTCTCTGGAAACCCAGAGATGGGGAGTCAGGCAAGAGTTTTTCTTTAAATACAAAATTATTCCCAAATCAGCTTATTAGAAAAAAAAATTAAACTTAACCTAACTTAACCTTTCATGACCAGAGCCATTGGGGAGAGGTGCTTCCCGGGCATGTCAGGAGTTCAGCCACCTGCAGAACTTTCTGGAAGCCTGCCTGGCATATGTCAGTGGAAGCCCACAACGAACAAGCATGAATGACTGGTTTGCACAGTGGAGACATCCGATGTTGTGTCACCTGGGCCACTGAGTGCTCCTTGTAGCAGTTCTCAGTGAACATGCTTGGCTGTGCTTGCTTCTGTGACCCTCAGGCTTCTTTTGAGCATGATCCTGGCCAGCAGGACCACCATAGGCAACGCTGATGCTGGCAGGTAGCTGGACCCACTAGGGCTCAAGCTCCTCCTCCAGCAGCCAGGCCTGCCTGCCTTCCCTCCTGCAGGAATTTTGGGGGCTGGCAGGCTTCCTCAGCACTTCTTGCCCATGATACTTTAGAATGTGCCCCAGCTATGCATAGGAAAAGCAGTCTCATACCTCAGGTGGCCCACCTTGCTGCAGTTAGGGGCATGCACTTCCTAGGAGGCTTGTGCTTACTCCAGGGCTGCCCTGGCCAACCTTTGTTCCTGGGCCCTCTCACTGTAAGACCCCAGACAGGTGGACCAATTCCAGTGCAGGTTTTCTGTGAAGCCACTGGTGCCTGGCTCTGGACATACACACTTGGGTCCTCAGTGCCTAGTGGATCTTGACCTCTTCTTGCCTTAGGTATCTCAGCCAGGGCTACCTCTAGGAGTCTGTTCCTGCTGACTCTTGCTTTGGTCTCCTCTGTTTTTCTTGTAAACTCTGATATTCTTGGAGCCCTTTAGGTCTTGGAAAATCCCTGCTCTGGAGTGTATGTCTTCCTGTCCTCTGGCCTTTCCTCTCCCACTTGTCTTCAAAGCTGGGCAAGTGGGTCAACAGGGTTAGGCGAGAGGCCAAAACAGAGCAGTGAGGCCTTCTGAATCTGTGTGCCTCTTGTTATCCTCTAGGCCCCTTTTGAATTTGAACTGTTTCAAGTAGAAATACTTGAAGTTTATCAGACAAAGTGTTTTTCAAATAACTTTAGATCCGGGTTCTAATTTCATCTCATTTGTTTGACCCAGTGACATGCAGTGCACAGGCCTTGTTTTTAGTTGTGATGCAAGGAAATGTGGATCATGCACACAGACCTGGAGTGTGGGAGACTCCGAGAAACCATCTAGTAAGCCTTTTTTGAGAATGAGAACTCAGTTTTAGTGGCTAAAACATGTTCTAAGCTTTCCTTAGCTGTGATATGTTTTTGAGAACTTTCTGAGCAGGGAAGCCTTGGAAAGGATCAGGCCAGAAACATTGGTTCCCTAGCTCTCATTTGTAGATGGAGAAACTGAGGCTGAGCACAAGCTGGTGCTTGGTCAGGAACAGGGGAGGGAGGCTGGACGCAGGTCCCAGCATGTAGGGGGAGTGCTGTGGGGTTGCTTGATGCCCTGCTCTGATTCATAGGCCTGTGACATGCATTCTGTCTTTTCTCCTTGCCCAAAGGTATATATCGGTGAGCTCCCACAGGACTTCCTCCGCATCACGCCCACGCAGCAGCAGCAGCAGATTCAACTGGACGCCCAGGCAGCCCAGCAGCTGCAGTATGGAGGGGCAGTGGGCACTGTGGGCCGCCTCAGCATCACTGTGGTGCAGGTGGGTGCCAGGGCTCTCTATTCTGTGGGCAGCTGGCATGGGTAGGGGAGGACAAGAGGTAGTCCATACTCAGGTGGGGGGATGTGGATTTTGGCCTTTATACTTTTTTCCCCATATAGATAAATGAATTTTCCTGGTTCCAGATTTTCCTGAAATACCTATCTAGTGTGGAAAAAAACACATATGAAAATTATTGATGATTTCCCAGGGTTCTGTCTAAATTAATTGAAATAATTTACTGAGTGTTGGTGGGTGTCTGCTCCATGCCGATACTACTCCTTCATGTGGAGAACCTGGTCCTCAGGGCAGCAGGGGGAACCTGGCATTGCCTGTGGCCCCACCAGCATGTGCCACGTGGGTGGCTCCCTCACCTGGCCCTGCCCTGCTGCCCTGCAGTCAGTGGCACCTGCTCAGCCCTACAGCTCCATGCTGACAAACAGTATATGTCTCTGGATTGCTCAAAGGACTTTCGTATGAAAGCTAAAGTACACTGTTGGGCTGAAGCTCATTATGACTACCCAGAGTGTCCTACAGAACCAGGAGGAAAATGGAGAGGTAAGACTATAGGAAGGCCATCAGATAACATGTAGCCCAGCTGGGATGCTCGACTGCCCTGGGTGCTCAGCTAGTCTGCTGTTAGGGTGTTCACAGCCAGCCTCCTTTCCTCATAACTCATGTCGAACATTTGCTCAGGTATGTGTTTCTAAAATAGCATGCTGCTTCCCACTGCCATGAGGAAGTGCCTGGCCCACCTGTAGTGGTGCATCCTGAGCACTGCTGCCTGGTAGGGCAGGGTGGCTGCAGGTGCCCTGCCTCACAGTGCAAGCACCAGAGCTGGCTGAGCCTCAGAGGTGTCCATTGCCCCTGGCCCTCCTCCCTCCCTCCAGAGTCCTGGAGCCCTCTGCAGCAGCCTGTCTGCACCCCATGCACCAGCTTGCCTAGGGCTGTGTCATCAGGGGCTCTGCTGAGGAGCACTTCTGGTCCTCCTGGTATCCTTTTCTGCCCCCCTACCTTTTTTTTTTTTTTTTAATAGAATTTACCCTTTATTTTGTGTATTTTTTTAATTTGGTGCCAGGGATTGAATCTAGTGTCTCACCTATGCTAGGCAACGCTGTTCCACAAGCTACAACCCCGGTCCTCCTCTTCCCTTTTGATAGACAGACCTCCTTCTCTCAGCTTTTGGGAGGCTGCTCTGGCTGCTCAGAGTCCCTATCGGATTCTCATCTCCTGGGATCCCCAGGGGTCATGTCGGTAACCTTCCTCCTCCCAGCCATTCACTCAGGGCAAGCAGCTCCAGTAGCCCATGTAGATCCTGACCACAGCTGGATTCCTTGGTACAGATCAGGGCCCTGACTTCTCTGGTGTCCAGTGGTAATTTTAGATAAAACAAACCCCAGTGAAACTCATGTGTCCAACCTTGCCTTCTCCTCAGTCCTAGTAGGTGTCACTCTCCCATCTCCCCAGTCCTGTCTTCTAGAAGTGGAGGCCAAAGGATTTTTCTCCATCTCTTGCCCCCTGCTCCCTGCCCCTCAGCGAGCCCCTGTATCCACCTTCTGTCCCAACCTAGCCTCGGGAGCCTTGACAGGGTGGGCTCACTTCCAGTATTGATCTTTCTCTCACACACTGGGAAGGGAGACCAGCCACACTTGGTAGAATGCATGCTAGGTGTGAGGGAAAGAGGTCTCTTGCTGGCCCCAGGAGAACAGAGTGGGGTTGAACAAATGGTGAGGAAGGAGAGTCACAGTTCACTTGAGAATGGTTTAGAGGTAAGTGGATACCCTGGGGAGGGCAAGCCTGTCCTGACGGAGTTGAGCTGGGCTCAGAGGTACCTTTAGTGGTGTCCTTGGCACAAGCTCTATGGTGGCATTGGATCAAGGAAGAAAGTGGTCCGGCAGGTCGGGAGAGTCTGCAGGCAGCTTGGAAAGGCTTTTGTTGGTGTTTCAGAAGGGAAAGAAAGAAACGAAGTGGCTGGAAAGGGCAGGCAGGTGACAGGTTTTTCTGTGGTTTGCAGTGCTTTTCAAAAGTTGGCCTTATTGAGAATATCAACATTAGAATGCATTCATTTTGGCTTTGTGCACTTGAGTGAGTTTTGATGAGTATAAGCAATACTGAAAACTTCCCCAACACCTCACACTGTTCTCTCTATCCCTTTAGCATTCAGCACCCCCACCCACCCTGAACTGTGGTTGGAGCTAGCGCCCCTGGAGTGGCAGTGTCCGGCTGTGTTTGCTGCAGTGTGTAGTCTACCCTCCCCCACCCTTGTGTGGCTGCACCACCATTGTTTGTTCACCCACTTGGAGAACACAAGGTTGTTTCCAGTTCTTGGCAATAGGGCTGAAGCTTCCCTGAACATGTTTGCAGGTGGCATTCTGTGTGAACCAAAGTCTGCACTTTAGTTTACCAGAGTGGGGCATGTGGCAGGTTCCCTAGTAGCTATGCCATCTTGCTTTGCTGCCCACAGCACATAGAGCTTCAGTGGCCCCACCTCTTGTCAGCATGGGGCTTGGCCAGACATTGTCTTGTTTTTTGTTCCATTGTAGCCATTCTAATAGGTTTGTAGTAGTCTCTGTGGTGGTTGGAGTTTTATTTTGCATCCCTCTGATGGCTTGTGATGTTGACCGTTCTTTACTGTGCTGCCTGTATTTATTCACTATCACTATCTCTTCAGATCTTTTGCTCATTTTTTCCTAGAATTGTGTCTTGGTGAGAGTTTCCATGTTCTGGATACATGTGATATTTGCAAATATTTCCTTCCTGTCTTGTATGGTCCTTAAGTTTCTTTCTAAGAATGGGTATTCATAATTCTGATGAAGTCCTGTTTTTAAGATTTTTTTCTGCTCTTTTGCTGGTTCTACCTAAGAGATTTTTTTTTTTGCCTAATGCAGTGCTCTGATTTTTTCCTGCTTTCTGGTAGAGGTTTTATAGCTTTGGAAACCTTGATGCGTTTTGAGTTCCTATTTGCTGTACAGTGATTTGTTTGTCAGCACCTCGTCCCATTCACAGTTTTGCTTGTGTTGTTCCCTGTATCACACTCACTTCAGCCGAGCAGACCATCTGGCCTGAAGTAAGGGACTTGTGGTCTGTGTGATTCAGAGACCCGTAACACAGGAAAGACCATTTCTTGTCCCTGTGAGCCAGTACCGTAGTAGAACAGGGTTCAGGTTGCTCCTAGCACTCCCATTCGTGAAGGGAAGAGTCAGGAGCCCCAGGCAGCCCTGGCCACAGTGTCCTGAAACCTGTGCAGCAGGTGTCACCAGGTTCTGGGGCTCTGGGTTGGCTCATTCCTTTCGGGGCATCTTTCCTTTCATTTTCTCCCTTCACCCCTTTGGAGGAGGATATTGGAAGTGTACCTTGCGGGTAGGCATCTTAGGTTGAGCATGGCCTTGAGTACTTTGTCACAGTTGGACAAGCCCATCAGTAGTTCCTGCTCCTGGCACCCTGGGAACAAGTCACAGCTAAGCTCAGGTGAGCTCCGGTGGCTGAAGTTCACGCCAGCAAAACACTTCAGTGGGATGTTGACAGCCCTTTCTTTTCCTGTGGCAGTGGGGTGGTGGGCACTCATCTTGCTGAACTTGGCTCATTTCAGGCAAAGTTGGCTAAGAATTACGGCATGACGCGCATGGACCCCTACTGCCGCCTGCGCCTGGGCTATGCAGTGTACGAGACACCCACGGCCCACAATGGTGCCAAGAATCCTCGCTGGAACAAGGTCATCCAGTGCACAGTGCCCCCGGGCGTGGACTCGCTCTACCTTGAAATTTTTGATGAGGTGAGCAACACACCATGGTCAACACAGGCCACCCACTGGCTTTAGGCTGCTTTGTACACCTGATAGTAGGTGGCTGTGCCACAGGCCTCGACTCTCCCCTGGTTTTCAGCTCCTTTGACAGCAACTATCTGGAAACTTCACCAGTGACACAAACACTGGCCACTTTATGGACAGCTCTTCCTGAGGAGGTTGAGTTTTAAGCTGGTTAGATTCCATTGCCTGTGGTAGTAACAGTATTCTTACTGATACAAGGCATGGAGCCCACCAGCATTGTCCCTCAAGTGTTCCCTGGCCAGGTCAGTAGCCAGGTGTGCAGCATTCTTGAGGGCAGTCAGGAAGTTCAGGTGGCTATAGGAGGTTCCTTTGAGGTTTGGCTCAGGCCACATGTGCCTCAAAAGCTGGGGCTGCAGGGTGAGGGCCAGGAGGAGCTGGGGCACAGCCTCCCCTTACCCTCTTCCCTCTGCCTCTTTCTCCAGTCTTTTCTCCTCTTATTCCTTCCTGCCCACTGCTTTCTTTGGCCCACAGGGGAGCACAGGGGAAACAAAATGGGTCTGAGTGGCAGCTCAGCATTCTCCTCTGGTCTTGTGCTTGCAGGAGTGCAGAAATGGCATCTGGTGGAGCAGGGGTTGGGCCATTAGAGACTAGGGAGGAGCAATAGGCATCTGGGCATAGCAGGAGAAAGACAGCAGCACTGGGGATTCTCCCTTTTCTGCAGAGAGCTTGGTCTATCCTGTCTTGATGACTAG
This sequence comes from Callospermophilus lateralis, assembly GCF_048772815.1. Classification (NCBI taxonomy): domain Eukaryota; kingdom Metazoa; phylum Chordata; class Mammalia; order Rodentia; family Sciuridae; genus Callospermophilus; species Callospermophilus lateralis. The sequence goes on from NC_135306.1 coordinate 211,393,389, forward strand.
GCAGGAGGTACAGAGAGCTGGGTCTTGGGCCTCTCAGATAATCATGGAGGGCTGACATCCAACTGGACAGGGTGCTCCATCAGGAAGGCTGGGAGGGATTCTGTCTTACTGGTGAGATCTGCATCTGATGCAGGCTGGTCCAAGGGGCACGCAGCAGCAAGAGCTCTGGTTTCTATGACATGGATCACATGGGCCTTGATGGGGTCTCCTCTTGTCCTCAGCGAGCCTTCTCCATGGACGACCGCATTGCCTGGACACACATCACAATCCCTGAGTCCCTAAAGCAGGGCCAGGTGGAGGATGAGTGGTACAGCCTGAGCGGGAGGCAGGGAGACGACAAGGAAGGCATGATCAACCTGGTCATGTCCTACACGGTGAGCATGCCCACTGGTCAGTCTACAGAGAGAGCAGCCTGCCCTAGGGGACCTCCACTGTCCCTGTAGGCCCTGGTGCCTTGGGGTCGCACCATGAAAGTGATATGATGCAGCCAGCTCAGGCCTCAGGTTCTGGGGCCTGTGGGTCCTTCCCCAGGAGGCAGTGACTGACCATGAAATGGTGAGGTGCTGGGGAGAGAGACCATAGGTAGCTTGGGTGCCTCAAGGATGGAGCAGAAGCCTGGCTCTGGAGCAGTGGGCCCAGCATGTTGGGCCCCCTGGCTCCCGCCGACTCCCATCCTCAGGGCCACTGTGGCTCCTGTAATCCTTGGGCTAGGGTCTGGGTTCTTAGACTTCCCCATCTTTTTTGTGTCACCCAGGGCTTTTTCCTTTTTGTTTTAAACTTTTACTGGGAAAGTTTTAAGCTATGAGAGTGGACAGGACCATGGCCAGCCCACATGTGTGATGAGGTGGCACAGCAGTGACACCTTCTGGTCTCCTGCCTTTACTGCTAGGTGTTTACATCTTTAATAGGCCTTTTCACGAGCACAGAACCATTGTTTACTTAACCAATTCAGGTGCTTTGGTTTGTTTTTGTGGGTTTTTTTTTTTTTTTTTTTTTTTTTTTTTGGTACCAGGGATTGAAACCAGGGGCATTTAACCACTGAGCCACATCCCCAAGCCTTTTAATATTTTACAGTCAGGGTCTTGCTAGACTTGTTTAGGGCATCACTAAGTTGCTGAGGCTGGCTTTGAACTTGCCACACTCCTTCCTAAGTCTCCCAAGTTGCTGGGATTATGGGCGTGCACCCCCATACCCGGGTCATACTTTGTTTTGAACTGAACTCCAGGACTGTTGAAAAAAGCTGCTAGGGTAGGTATGAGCTCTCAAAAACAGACCCTAAAATCACACTTAGATGTGCCTTCTTAAGCCTGTGCTCCTCACTGCACCCTGTAACCTGGTGCTGCAGGTCTGTAGTACCTCCTGCCCAAGCCCCTCACCCTGTGCTCTCCCAGCCCAGGAGAGCTGGTGTGTTGGTGTGAGTAGGCACAATGGTTGAGGCCACAGCACCCACGCTGGGACTCCACTTTCTTGGGTCTTGTGTCTGGGTTCTGGTGAGACTGGAAGTGAAGAAGCTTTGACATGTGGTGTAGTCCTTCTTCCCTGACCTCCTGATTGTCTTCGGTGTGTTTCAGTCGCTGCCGGCTGCCATGATGATGCCACCCCAGCCTGTGGTCCTGATGCCAACTGTGTACCAGCAGGGTGTTGGCTACGTACCCATAGCAGGTTTGTGTGCTGCTTCTCATTTAGTCAAAGGCCCTGGGGCAGAGAGTAGGAAAGAGGAGGGAGGGACCCCAGAGCATGCATATGGGGCTTGGGCTAGTGTAGAACTGTGAGGGTGGTGGCCTTGCAGACAGACCTTTTGAAGCAGAGTCCAGGGTTGCCTTGGAACTTACTATGTGTGTGTAGGAGCAGTTTGTGTTTTCCCTAATTGTGCATAGAAGGAATGTTGAAAGTTTTGGAGAAGTGGAAATGAGATCTCTCAGTGCCTGGTGTGGGAGACACTGTGGTAGGCAGCTTCTGCTGGTGAAGCACCCTGCCTTTCAGCATCCTGTCTGCTTCCTGCTCGCCTATATGAGTTAGCCATCATGGTGGCAGTCACATCAGCTTGAAGGCACCTTTGTGTGCCTGTTTTTGAGTTTTCATGGTAACCTTTGGTTACGTTCCATCTGGGGCCATGATAGCACCTGGTGCCTAACTGGCCCTTGTTCTAGAATAGCCATGAAACTGGGCAAGGTGGACAGGGTGACAGCTGTTTTCCAGTGTCAGCCACTAGGCAGGAAAAGACCATGTCATCCTGAGAGGAAAGACAACAGGACAGACCGTAGTCATCCTGGTTCTTTGCCACAGTCCAGAGAGTTTAGATCTGAGCAGAGAGTGGGGAGTTCCACTGCCCTGAAGGGGCAAAGGCCAGAGACTGCGGCAGTGGGAGTGGAGACTCTGTGGGGCAGGGGCCATGTGAGAGGGTCCTGGGTTTGTAAGACACCCAGTGGTGGGTGCCTAGGGTGCTGCTCCAGGCTGGTGCAGGACAGAGCAATGTGGGGCACTTGGGATCTTGCCCAGTCAGAGCAGAGGGGCTCGTCAGCCCCTACATGTGCTGAAGCCAGCCCTGACAAGAGCGGGTAGAGCTTAGGGTCTTCAACCTTGATGAAGTTGCTTATGAGAACTTAGGGCAACAGTCTTTAGAGCCCAGGGCAGGACTCTTGCAGTGTCGGGAATGTCTGCCAAGACCAGAGCATGAGGCTGACAGAGTCGCCCAGGGTGATCCAGAAGCTTTAAAGCAGCCATGGTCATCAAGAGCTCAAGGAGAGAACCTTGGCAAGTTGTCAGAGAGGGTGTCTCAGCAGGGAACCTCGCCTTCTCAAGAGACCCAGATGGAAGTTTGGTACCTATCAGACTCAGCATCAGGGCCATGAGGTCTGGAGGGCTGTGTCCTTAGAGCATCGACTTGGGCTGCCACCGTGTTCTATCCAGCGCATCATATCCTGTTTATGTGAAATTTCTGTCGCCCAGCTATCCTGAGTTGAAGGTCTGGGACAGGAGCAGGGACTTGTAGGGAACACAGGCTTTTCATGTCCCAGGGATGCTGCAACTAGGGCCACAGGTGGGAGGTGGTAGGGAACTAAAACACAGAAATCTGTTCTCTTTCAATTCCTGAGGCCAGAAGTCCAGAACAGGCTGTGGCAAGACCACTCTGCTCAGAGGCCCCTGGTGGGCGGGGGGGTCCCTCCTGCCTCTCCCAGCTTCTGGGCCCATAGCTGTGCCACTGCAGTGCTGCCTCCCTTGCGTGGGCCTCCCCAGCTCCCCGCCTTTTGGGGTGTCTTCTCCTGTCTTGAACAAGGGCTCAGCCTGCTCCAGCACGGCCTCATCTTAGTTCAGGTACATCTGCAAAGACCCTGTTTCCAAACATGGCCCCCTTATTCACAGCACTAGGAGTCAGGACCTGAACATCTTCTGTGGGGACACTATTGTGTCTGCTTTAGTTACCAACACCAGAACATATTTGGTTAATAGGAAATCAACTTTTGGATAAAAGAAAAGCTATTGACCTATTTATCTTTCTGCTCCCTATCCTTTATTCTTTTTGCAGATATGTTTAAAGTTTGCCGTAAAATGTTTATTTTAGGAAAGGCTATGTTTCTTTATAAACAGAGACTTTGAACTTTACTTTTGACATATACTTTTAGATTTTGAAATACTCTCTTATAGAAAAGTTAAAAAATAGAAAAAAAGAACATTTTGCCAGAATCTTTGGAGACTATAGCCTCCTGGTGCCCACCTTTGCCCCAATGCGAGTGTGCATCTCCTGTGAGTAAGGATTCCCATTGCTCAGGACAGCATCCATGCTGGGGACTGCCACAGAGCAAGCAGATGGTGCCGTCTGTTGATGAGACCCCACCAGACATCTCAGGGCAACATCCAGGCCCTGGGCTGAGACTTTTGGGTGTGTCTAGGGCCTTGTGGCAGGCCCTGTGACACCACCATCTGCCCCAGGGCTGTGCTGCCCCTCGCCCACCACCTCTGTGGGTATGCCCAGCTTCTGCCCTGGAAGGCTGCCCTCCCTCTTCATTACTGCTTAGTCCTCCATGTTTGTGTGGGTGGGAGATGAGGTGACTACCTTTGCACATGGGTGGACTGAGCCTGGACACCCTCCTGGTGTCTACTCGTGGTCACTGCTGCTGCCTGGTTGTCGTGAGTCTGAGTTGTCCCCTGACTTAGCTGTAGCTGTGTGGGCCTGGTTGGTTTTGCTTCCTGGGCTGGAGTCTGTTACTGTACTGTCATTCAGTGACTCCAGGTTTGGCTGTAGTCTGGACACTCTGTCCTTTTGATGTGTTCCACCTTCTCTGAGTGCTTCCTGACTCTGGCACCACTGGAAGGACCCAGCTCGTATGTATTTCTTCCCTCTGTCCTAGAGTTAGCTGCTTCTCCTAGGTTCTGGAAGTTTTGGTCCATTCTTAGTTAATTTGGTAATGTTGGCTGGTGCTGAAGTGCCCTGTCCCGACAGAAGTTGATGCCCAGTGTCCCCTGAGTCAGATCATTCCTGAATGTTTGTGATGGCAACACTGTCTCTCCTGAGCTGGGACTTGCTGGGTGAGGGAGGGTGCATCCACTACAGTCACCCGGAGTCTCAGGCCGACCAGGTGGGAGCAGCAGCACTTACATCAGGGTTTTCTTTTCTCCAAAGCCAACTCTCAGAAGTGCATATTTTCCAGTGCATTCCTACTCTTCTCCTGCCTTAAAAATACAAAGCTGTATTCGGTTCATTTGATGTTTTTTTGTTACTGTTGTAGCTCTGAGCTTGTGCTGCAAAGTCTCTGTCATGTCTGTGACTCTGGGTGAGGTGCACACATGCACGTGCCATGCTGTACATGTTAAGAGAGTCAGGGCATACGTTGATACAATACAAGAATGTAGCCCATGGCTTTTTAAGGAGGAGTTGTTGAATATATCACAATGGGACCATCGTGGTGAAAGATTTAAGGGATAGGAAAAAGAAAAACCCAGGAACTCTGCCAGTTGGCACATTGCCATTGTGGATGATGATATGATTTTGTTTGCCTAGTCTAAACCTTTCAGTTCAGATTATGGTAGAAGACATATTAGATCAGAAAAAAGAGGAGGCCTCTCGAGATAGTCAGAAAGCGGAAGAAAGTTTAGAGCAGAAAAAGCCATCAGGGGAAAAGTTACAACAGGAGACTGCTACTAACACCTTTCTATCACCAGAGGGCGTTAGTGTCCAACCAACAGCTCCGCCTATGGGGCCCTCAACCCCTGTAGTTGATAGATGGGATCCTGAGACAGGACCTCAAAGATTAGCATGCCCTGTATTTGAATAGGCAGGAGGGCAGCGAATTCACCATGTTTTAGATTTCAAAACAGTGATGCAGCTAAAAGAGGCTGTAACAACCTATGGTCCTCAAGCACCCTTCACCATAAGCCTGGTCGAATCCATTACCAACTTGAACACGACACCAGCAGATTGGACTAGTATGTGTAAAGCTGTGCTAAACGGAGGACAATACCTGTTATGGAAGGTTGCCAATGAGGAATTTTGCACGGAGACAGGCGAAATGCAGCAGCTGGTTATCCTCAGAGAAATCCAGATATGTTGTTAGGAAAAGGACCTTATGAGGGTCAGCTGCAACAAATTACATATGATCCTGCTATATACTCACAAATTGCTGCAGATGCAGTTAGGGCATGGAAGACTTTACAAGGACATGGAGATTTACAAGGTCAGTTATCTAAGGTAATACAAGGAGCTAATGAACCTTACGCTGAATTTGCAGATAGGCTTATTCAAACAGCTACCAGAGTTTTTGGGGATACAGAGCAAGTAATGCCATTAATTAAACAGCTAGCCTTTGAGCAAGCAAACAGATGGTTCAAGGAGGCCATTAGACTATTGAAACGTGGAGATTTAAACATATATATCAAATGAAGTAGAGACATTAATGAACAAGGGCAAGTCCTGGCAGCTGCAGTACAACAGGCTTTAGATGCCAGGCCGAAAACATGCTACAATTGTGAACAACATTTTAAAAGGAGTTGCCCCATAGGAGGAGGGTTTAACAAAGCTAGTTATCAAAGGAGTAGAATACCGGGTATTTGCCCACGATGCCGTAAAGGGAGACATTGGGCTAATGAATGCCGTTCTCAAACCACCATAGAGGGTACTCCGTTATCAAAAAACGGACAAGGACCAGGTGTTTACCCACGATATTGTGGAGAAAAGCATCAGGCTCCATTGCCAAAAAAACGGACTGGGGGGCCCAAAGCTCAGGGGCCCACAACCACAAATATACGGGGCAGTGGAGGAACCCAGCAACACCATCAGGATAGTGCCCAGGGCACATTATCCATTATATCTTTCATCAGACAAACCAGAGGGAGCGCAGGGTTGGACATCTGCGCCTCTGCCATAGCAGTACTAACTCCAAAGATGGGAGTTCAAATCATTCCCACAGGGGTAAAAGGACCTCTTCCCCAAGGAACAGTAGGCTTATTATTGGGACGCAGTTCTTCCACTCTAAAAGGACTTAATGATAAGTCCTGGGGTAATTGATCCCGATTATGAAGGTGAAATAAAAATTATAGCTAGTTCTCCAAGAGGTATGTCAGTAATTTCACCAGGAGATAGAATAACACAGTTATTAATAATACCCAGCCTGCATGATAAATTTTCCAGCCATATTGTACAAGGAGGTTCCAGGGGATTAGGCTCCACAGGTGTAGATTGGGCTATGCTTCCTTTAAATTTAGATTCTTGCCCCATGCTAAAACTAAATATTCAAGGACATGAATTTAATGTGCTACTTGATACAGGTGCAGACCTTAGCATCATCTCTCGTCAAGAATGGCCAAAACATTGGCCATTACAACAAGCCACTCAAATACTTCGAGGCCTAGGAGTGGCGACTAATCCCCATAGAAATGCAATGGTATTAGATTGGAAGGATCCTGAAGGATGTGAAGGAACTATACAGCCATATGTATTGGATCATCTTCCTATAAATTTATGGGGACGAGATGTCCTAGATCAATTAGGTTTGACATTAACAAATAACATCAATCCAAATGCACCCACTATTAGGGCTAGACAAGGTTTTAGGAAAGAAAAAAGATTAGGAAAACAAGAACAAGGTATAGCAGCACCAATTCAAATAGATCAAGGAATAAATAGGCATGGATTGGGTTTTCAGAAGGGGTCACTGAGACAATAAAAATTACTTGGAAATCAGAAAGACCAGTATGGGTTCCTCAGTGGCCCCTGACTAAAGAAAAGCTACAAGCAGCCTGTGACCTGGTCAAACAACAATTAGCGGAGGGACATATATAACCTTCCGTATCTCCCCATAATACTCCCATTTTTGTCATCAAAAATAAATCTGGTAAATGGAGATTATTGCAAGATTTAAGAGCCATTAATAATGAGATGGTTATTATGGGACCTGCTCAATCAGGGATTCCCCAATTGTCTGCTTTGCCAAAAACCTGGTATGTTTTAGCTATAGATATTAAAGATTGTTTTTTTTTCAATTCCAATTCATCCTGAGGATAGTCCACGTTTTGCATTTACTATCCCTGCACTGAATCATGAAGGTACTGATCAGAGATATGAATGGAAAGTACTCCCTCAAGGGATGGCTAACAGCCCAACTATGTGTCAAATTTATGTTAACAAAGCAATCCAGCCACTTAGAAATCAAAATCCTGAACTACAAATATTTCACTATATGGATGATCTATTATTAGCACATAAAGATAAAAACACATTGCTAGAATGTTATGCCACACTTACAAATTTATTAAAAAATTATAATCTAGAGATAGCAATAGATAAAATACAATTAAATTTTCCAATTAATTATTTAGGAGTTCTATTATCCTCAACCATGGTCCATCCACCAAAAATTCAAATACGAGTAGATCAACTCAAATCACTTAACGACTTTCTAAAGTTATTAGGAGACATAAAATGGATAAGGCCTTATCTAGGCATACCAACAGGAGAGTTGGGACCTTTATTTGATATCCTAAAAGGTCTATCAGATACAAATTCACCCCGCACGTTAACGCCTGAAGCAAGAAAGGCATTAAAAATCATTGAAACATATATGAAAAATATGCATTTGGATAGAATTGATATAAGTTTGCCTTTATTATTTATTGTACTACCAACAAAAAATATTCCTTCAGGAGTATTTTGGCAAAAATGCCATGCGTCATTCCAACTTGGCTATGGCTCTCAGCATGTGTGCACACTCTCAGGCCAGTGATGAGACACAGCCCTGCAGGAAGCAGAGCAGGAATGGGGAGGCCGACTTGTCAGCCAGCCCTGGCTACCTGTCATCCCTCACCTGCCGTGTGCACAGGGGGTGGTGCACAGCTACCTTTGTGTGCTGAGGGACCCAGCCCTGAAAACCCCTCTCAGTGTCTGTGCTTGAGGCTCTGAAGTCAGAATTTCCACTGCTGCCTTTCCAGACCATGGGAGGAAAGCCACGGACCCTTCCACCTGTTCTTTGGAAGGAACCAACCACTTCACTGGTTAAAAGACCAGGGTGTCCCATGACTCGCAGACTGTGAGCCCATCAGAACTGGGTTGTCCCCTTTAGGTTCTTTTCCCTCTGCATTTCCTGGAAGTGCAGACCCCACAGCACTGAAGAGAGGTGAGGGTGGAAAAGGGAAATGTGATCAGAGCTTTCTGGCTGTCAGTTATAGCCAGAAGATAGAGTTTATGTGTGTGTGCTTTTTAAATAAAGGAGCATTTTGATTCCCAGATTAGTTTCCTTCAGATTCAGATAGTTAACCGATACTGTTGATCACATGGTTCTAGTGGGGCTTTTAACATGGTTTTGAGAGCCTTCTTGAGGTGGAGTGCTGGAAGATGTGTGCTGTGGAGCTCCTTCCTTGGGGATACACAGTGGACCGAGAGAGCCAGTTTGGTGGACACCAGCCTGCTGCGAGTTCCCCAGGTGTTTCCCACTTGTGAGGAGCAGTAGGTCCTACCTGTGGGGGATGGGTGCACTCTCTTCCTCCTCTTGCTGCTCGTCCTGGGGGAGTCTGTGGTCTGAGCGGGGAGAGGAGGAGCTGCTGCTTGGCCACCTGCCCATGTGTGCAAGTTGGGGAGAAAAGGTGACCATGCCCCCAACCTTGGGAGCCCCTGGCAACTGCTTGTCCTAGGCTTCAGACTGTATGCCCCATTAATTGATACAGAGGGGCTTCATGAGGTTGTGAGCCACTGAGGGGGAGGCAGCAGCCACCCATGTGCTATTTTGGGGAAAAATGACCTTTTATAACTTTCCTACTCCTCTGTGTTGCTATTCTGCTTCCTTTTTCCATGTGGTGTGGAGAAAGTTGAGTGGAAAGTTTATTTTCAGGTGTCTCACCAGCTGGGCCTCTGACAGACACCCCTGGGTGTGAACACAGGATTTGGGTCCCTGCACTGGCTAGCGCTAGCAGGCCTTCCAGTGTGGCAGTTTCTGTTTCCTCCCGTGCCTCGTTTCACCATAGGCCTGGAGTGCTCTGATCTAGGCAGGTGAGCAGAGCTGCTCCCACTGTTCCCTGCAGCTCAGTCTCTTATCCTCGTGGCTGGCATCCTTGGGCTTCCGTGGGGCTGCTAGGTACCAGTGTTGATGCACCCAATATAGCAGAGCTGAGCCTGCATCCACTTTTTCCCCTCTCTTCTGTTCCTGGGGCAGGTGAGAGAGGACTCTAGAAGAAACAGTACCTGGCAGCTTCAATGTGAGCAGCCAGGTCTGAGGCCACGCCCTGTTTTGGTGAGTCCAGCAGGTGCTGCACAGATGCCCATCACCGTTTTCTGCACACATGTTCACAGTATCAGAGGACTTGAAGCCAATGCTACATAAATGATTTGTTCCATTTAGAGTGAGCATTTTTCTTTTTATTTTTCTTTTCTTTCCTTTTTTTTTTTAGAGTACTGGGGATTGAACTCAGGGGTGCTTGACCACTGAGCCCCATCCTCAACCCTATTTTGTATTTTATTTAGAGACGGGGTCTCACTGAGTTTCTTAGCACCTTGCCATTGCTGGAGGGTTTGGTTTTTATTAACTTGTAAGTTGTTGCTTAGAATTCTTTTCCTTTTGGCTGCTGCTCTGTGTTTCTGACTCCACCAACTAGAAAGCTCAAGACATAACATCATTACATAGATTACATAGTATTTTGTTCTGGGCATGCTCCATTGTGTTGGACGGCTAACAAGCCTTGAGCTCACAAAGCAGTCCTGGAGCTGGGTGGCCCTACCCCAGGTGCTCTGCAGGCTTCATTCTGCACCATGTCTCCTGTGCAGGGGGACCTCGGAGGCCGTGGCATGGGTGTGGCGTGCCCTGTGTATTTGGGCGTCTCGTGAGGTCCTGGTGGGCTACAAGTGACGTGAGTTGGTGTGCCTTTGCCTCTGCCTGTGTTTTCTGCATGCTCGTGCATTAAGCACCAGCTCCCTTTTTGATCAAAACACTGCTGTGTTTGCTCTTCTCAACTTTCTGTTTGTGAGTAGAGAATCGGACTTTGCTGAAATGTGCCTACCACAGGTCCCCACAGTGTGTCTGTTGTAGCTAAGTGAGGCAGGTCCTGCCCTGTCCGACGGTGCTGATTTGTATCAATACGCCAGGTAAAATGGCTGGCTCGAGGCCCTTCCTCTTCTCCTGTGGCTCCCTACCTGCACTACCCGAGCCACAGTGGACCTTGTTTTGTACCACCAAGGCCCCAAGGTTTCTGTCCATTCTTTCCCCACAGCATCTCCAGCTAGACCCCAAAAATCTGCCCTCACGATTTACCAAGTGTTTGTTAGACACATCCACAGTGTATCATGGTGACAGGTTGAATGTAGGTCAAGTGTTAGGGTCCACCCTGGAGGAGGGAGGAGCATGTCATCTCAGGCTCATTCTGTTCATTGTAGCTTGATCCCTGAGGTGCCACAGGCTTTTGAGTTGCTGTGCCACCTCACATGTCCTGATTCACGAGAGCAGGTGACAATAAACTGGGCTTCTCGGAGCCTGCCTCGCTGTGATACAGTCAGCCTGGAGGGTTGCAGGGAGATGTATAGCTGGCTGCATTTACATGGGCTTCCTCGTGCTTCTGTAGTCGCCCAAGTGAGGCCACGCGGGCCCCTCCAGTGCCTGAGCCAGGCAACATCCAGTCTGTGCTCTGTGAGCCTTGTGTCATCCTCACCTGGCCACGTGTGGTTTTTGCTTGCTTTCTTAAACAGCAAGATCTTCATTTTCATTTCTGTTTTTATTGTTGTATACGGTACTGGGGAGTGAACTGAGGGGTGCTCTCAACCACTGAGCTGCGTCCCTAGCCCCCTTTCTTTTTTTGGTCCAGGGATTGAACTCAGGGGCACTCGGCCACTGAGCCACATCCCAGCCCTATTTTGTATTTTATTTAGAGACGGGGTCTCACTGAGTTGCTTAGTCCCTTGTCGTTGCTGAGGCTGGCTTTGAACTCAAGATCCTTCTGTCTCAGCCTCCCTAGCCTCTGGGATTATAGGCATGCGCCACCACCCCTGGCTCCCTAGCCCTTTTTACATTTTTATTTTGAGACACGGCCTTTCTGAGTTGCCGAGGCTGGCCTTGAACTTGCCATCTTCCCACCTCAACTTCCAGAGTGGCTGGGATGACAGGTGTGCACTACCCACACCCTGTTGTGGTTTCCTCCCTTCTTGTTATGGAAGCTGAACAGCTCCGGGTGTCTCAGATCAGCTAGGCAGGTGTGTGGTGTGAAGGACAGCATGTGTCGGGGGCTGTGGGAGTGGTGGTTTTCTGCGACCCTTCTCTGCTGGTAGGCTGGCTGGTTAGGCAAGAGTGCTGGGGGTGGAGACATGCAGTCACGCAGCCCAGTTCCACCCATTAGCACATCTTAGTGCCTTGTTGCCTTTTCTGCCTCAGAATGTGACCTTTGGGGTCTTCTGAATTTAGCTGGCAAAGGAAAGCTGTGTCCTAAAATTGAGTTTGTTCCCTGGAATCTGGTTGGGAGGCTTGTTCACACTTTTAAAGCTTAAAGAATCGATGATGTTGTGACCCCTTATAACTTTAGAGAGAAATTCAAAGGGAACTGTCGTCGTTAGTCACCCAGCCCTTCCAGTGCTTCCTGCAGCCTGGGCTGTCCTGTCTTAGACAGCAGGGCTGAGCTCAGTGGTCCCTGAGCCTCTGTGGCAGACTCCGCCTCCCAGCGTGGGCCTGAGGGAGCTGCTGTAGGCACCGTGGCAGAGCCTCCCTGAAGGCACTCATGAGCAATTGCTTGGTGGGTTTTGGTGAGTGTGGTGTTGGTCCTGGGGTCAATGTGTGGCCTTGCTGGCTGCTGAGGGCTTGCTATGCTGTTCTCCCTCATTAATAATGTCCTTGCCCTACTGCAGAGGGCGTCCTAGAGACACCTGATGAGGGCATGTGCTCATTTCCAAGTTGAGACCTGTGTCAGGGCCTCTGTCAGGCAGGATTCTCATCTGGAGTGGGAGTCCCTGAGGTATTGGGGGATCAGAATGTGTGGTCACCTGTAATTGTGCGGTAACTTCATGTGAGATTTGGGACATCTGACTTGGGTTTTGTGCATAAAGAAAACAAATTATCTAGCCCAGCTTGCCTGTGGTAGGTGTGAGAGGCCACTGGGTCTGTGGGTATGCCTGCAGATCAGTGTTCAAGGAGATCTGAGGTTACCTGTCCCCTCAGGAGCCAAGCAAGTGTGTTGTTTTTTCTTAAGTAGAAATGGACACCACACTTCTGTGACACTGATGTTCTTCCACACTCAATTTTCTGCTTTCAGGAATGCCTGCTGTCTGCAGCCCTGGCATGGTGCCCATGGCCATGCCTGCACCAGCTGTGACCGCTCAGCCCCGTTGCAGCGAGGAGGACCTGAAGGCCATCCAGGACATGTTCCCCAACATGGACAGGGAGGTGATCCGCTCTGTGCTGGAAGCCCAGAGAGGGAACAAGGACGCAGCCATCAACTCCCTGCTGCAGATGGGTGAAGAGTCCTAGACCCGCCTGTTTTTCATGGCCTCTTGCCACCAGCCCTTTGGACTTGGTGACCCAGGGTTTCCCAGGGTCACTATCCCAACAAGATTCCTATGAAGACCACCCACATACCCCTTCCTTGGTCGTCTTTGCTGACCCTCCCCACCGTTCTTGAGATGCATGTGGGTTTTCAGTTCCCGGCAGTCCTGTTGACTGTTGGTGGGGGTGGAGCAGCTCCCTCCTCATCTCGGATTGGGTGGTGATGGGCAGCCGTGTCACTACACAGACCCATGCTCCTATTGCTTGAGGACCTGTGTCTCCCCTTCTCACACTGTTCTGGAAAGCATTCTTACAGAAAGCAGCTGCCTCTGCCAGGGTGTTAGAAATTGCTGAGTGTCTACTGTGCCCTTCGCCTACTGGAGGCTGACCTCTGACTCTGTGGTTGCTATGCCAGGGCTTCTCTTCCTCCTGGTAGGCCCTCACCACTGGGCCTGATGTTGGGGAGGGAAGTGAGTGCAGCACTGCTTTTGCTCCTACGTGTTCCGGTCCCTGGCTGCTGTTGATGTGACATAGGCGAATGCTGTGCACCAGGACTGTAGTCCAGTGGGTGGCAGAAGTGGAAACCCAGCTGGGGTCAGTGTTTGGAGATCTCTTAGGCTGGAGCTGCACCTGTCTGCCATGCAGCCCTCTGGAGTGTGGCGGGACCCATGTTCTGCTGAGCATTGCTGTGGGGGCAGACTGGGTGACATGTAGTAGGCCCGACTCGGGTCACCAGTGATGCACTTTAAACTGTGTGCCGAGAAGCCAGGCTGCGGTGTTGCCTTTTGCATTGAATTGCAGTTGCTTTTGCTTCTCTCAAGTGTTTGCACCTAGCCTTTGGCTGTGAGATACAGGTGTGAAGGTGAATCCAATCAGTTCACACTTATCTGAAACTAGATTTGGAGGTTCACTAGAGGACAGTGCATTCTGCCACCTGCGGGTGCTTTTTTCAGGTGCATTGTTCATAGTGTTTACTTCCGTAAACCTGAGGCAGTGTGGTGGTACCGGGGCAGGAGGAGGTACCCCTTTGATAAGGCTTTGAATTGCAGGGTAGAGAAGATCCATGTGCTTTTGATAGACTCTACCACTTGCTTCAACACGCCAGCCGCTGGAATTCTCCACCCCAGGCTGCGGTGGGCCTGTGAGGGGGGCGTGGTGGGCAGCACAGGACTTCCCAGGCAGCTGGCTCAGTGTTCTCAGCAGGTTGGGCATGGGGCTGGCTCGCTGGCTTGCAGCACCCACCTCCAGGGCCTAGGTATGATTGCAGCTCCTGGATCCTGTCATACTTTTGCTGTCTGTCTAATGCATGTGTTGCTGCTGGGCATGTCCTAGGGAGAGCGTCACAGAACCAGCCCCAGAGCTGCCACCACAGCATCTGTGGAGCAGCACTCGTGGGTTGGCACTCGTGTGAGGAGAATGGCAGTTTTAAGATGACTTTGAATTTCCTGTGGTTTCTTCCTTTTCTTTTTCATGAACACTTTATTTTTTTAATAGACCAAAAAAAGACCACATTTTCTTAGGCCATTAGTTAAGTAGGACTTCTTCCGTTCACTGTGTGTCGTCTTCTGTTGGGAGTCCGGGGCAGTGGGAGGTGTCGTGCTCTCAGTTCTTGTTCACTCCACCACGTCGCGACCTGTGTCCAGTATTGGTAAAAGGTTGCCGTGCTTGGAAGGAGTGTTTTGACCCAGCTCAAAGGCAGAGGTCAGGGCAGACACACATGGGCTCCTTCCTGGCTGGGGGCAAGCTCTTGCTGGGTCTGGCTGCTCCTGTCCCTGTGTTTGAGGATGCAGGCTATGGCAAGCCACACCCAATGTTCAGTGAGGCTGGTCTGCCCTGTCAGCCCCACTGTGCGCTAGAGCTTGTGCCCTCTGGCTTCCACCTCACCCTCTGTGTGATGAGAAGGACTTTGGCTAGTTTGATTACGCCGCATCCTCTCGAGGCCGTCTCTTCCCTTAATGGAATCTCTGCCGTTGGCTGAAACCTGCTGTGCGGGTGTTGGTGGGGTTGTCTCAGAAGTGTGTGTCCCTGGATATTTGCTGTGTGTGGGGGAATCCATATCCAGGTTTTTCTTTGATTGTAAAATATATTTTTACTTTTCAGTCTTCTTATTTAATAAACAGGCCATACAAAAATAGAGAAATAAAGTCCCCTAAGGGAAAGTTTACCATCTTCATTCTCGAGTGTTTTTTAATGAGGCTCCTGGTGTGCAGTGGTGATGAACCGGTCAGAATCGGCAGATGCACTCAGTAATAGCAACTTGCTTCAGGGTTGTAAGGATGAAAACTGAAAGTGAGGGAGGCAGAACCGTAAAGGCCTGGCCTTTTTGTCGTTCCCACTAGAGGTAGGAGAATTGGAGCTCTGGCTCTAAGGTGGCTATAGGCGTGGATTGCAGTTGTTACTGGCTCCCTGTTGTCAAGCACCTTTCTTATTTTTTGTAGTTTCTTTCTTCCAGACTACTTTGACCTGGTAGTGTGCCAGAACTGGGTACCACCACTTGTTTCTTTGGGGTCTGATGTGACTCCCTGCTCAGGGACAGTGCGCCTCAGACGATGACTAGACTAGTTAAGGAACCAGCTGTCCACCTGGGAGCAATGGGGCAGAGCCCCTCATGACAGAATACCTAAAATTCCAGGGGGGAAAGCTCAAATACACTTTTCTGAGTGTAGAGCTGGGCCTACAGGAAAGTGGGGAAGTCCCCAAGGTGGGGGTGAGGTGTGTATGGAACCGTCGAGAGCTGAGAGCAGGGCCTGGTCTCCATTTGCTGCATCTTCTTCAGGATGTGTTACAGTGCCAGCACTGGGAGACACTCCATTGGCTTCCCTTTGTGGATGGGGCGCAGAGGTCTGATGCCTTGAAACATACAGGGCATTAGCTGATGACAGGCCTGGATCAGGATCAGACCTCATTCAAGCCAGGACATTGGAGAGGAGGCAGTAGTCTCCTAGTGTATGGAACCTCATCCCTAGTGTATGGAAACACCCACCTGTGGGCACACACAGACGAGAAGGAAAGGGGCTTGCCAGGGCATTGGAAGTTCATGACCCAGTCCTCCCTACTGACTTGGAGTTTGGTCCATGCTCCTGTGCAGCTCAGGAAGCCTCTGTGAGATCCACGGGTGTCCCCACAGAGTGGTAGAAGCAAAAGCACGTCTTCCTATAGGAACGTGTGGTTGACATGGGCTGCCAAACATGCACTTACCATTTTGAGAGCACTGGAGGCGTCTTCCACAAGGAAGCAGCAAGACCTTTGGGCTCCAGGCATTCAGGGTTCCCTCTGGGTGACGTGTGCCGGGTTCCCTGACCTTCATAGACTAAGGTGCAGTGTGAATAAGAAGGGACTGTTAAAGCACACAGCATGGGAAAAACCCGAGAACGCCTAACAGTGGGCACTGCCACCCCAGAGTGCACATCTCTGCAGACGTGGGTCCTCTGGCGGGCAGCATAGAGGAGAGACATGTGAACAGGTTGAGAGGTAGGAGATGAGACCTGGCCTCTGAATAAATGCTGGGGTCAGTGAGGGACTCAGGGTCTGAAAGGACAGAGACCAAGAATATTTTGGGTCTAATGAGATAATAATAGTCACAGTGATCAGAGCATGACTATGTGAACAATGTAAACCATAATGTTTAAGGTGGGATAAAGTAATTTTAATACTTGGCAACAATGCAAAAGAGGGACATGTTGGGTGATTGGAGGGACAGTAGGTTCTCCTTGTGTTTTATTTATTTATGTAATTAGTGTGATGCTGGGGTTTGAACCCAGGGCCTTAGTGCATGCAAGGCAAGCATCTACCAACTGAGCTATAGCCCCAGTCCTCTCCTTGTGTTTTAAAGGAGACAAGAGATGATTAACTTCAGCCTGGGCCACAGGCTCTGACCTCTGGGCTTGGGCTGTCAGCTCAAGCTCTGGCTTGCAGGCCAGTGCACTTGCAGTGTGGTGGTTTCAGGTCCCACTTGGCCTTCCTGCTGTGGTTTCTTTTACTGAACAGGTACAGCAGTCTCTGGGTTGATGCTGGCTACTGAGTATCCCAATTGTGTGGGAAATGAGGTAGGTCTGTTATGAGGTGGACAAAAAGGCACACCTGGGCCAGGACTCCAGCATCTGACCCCACACAGCCTTACCTAGCAGAGGTCACGGTGGTGCCATGGGAAGGCCCAGGTTCCCAACACCTTGGATGACTGTGAGGGCCCTTATAATAAGGGAACCCACCTCTCCGTTACCAGTGACTTGGAAGTGGGTGGAGGGGTCAGGGCCTTCCACGAGGGGACTGATATCAGCCTGCACTCTCCTGTTCTTGCTCTGTGCATTGTGCTTGTTAGCTACCTCTGGGACCTCTGGCATTGAGGTGCTGCCACCTTGCTGTGCTCTCAGGTTCCTCTTACCTCTGCTGCTGTTCAGGGAGCCTGATTCTGTGGCAGATATTGTACCTTCAGCACCCCCTGCAGAGGACAGCTCCTCCTAGGTGGCCGCCTCCACCTCCTCCTCACTGCCTTTGTAGGTGAGGCATCTTTCCCAGGCCCTGTCTGGCTCCTTCCCTCATACCTAGGAGGTCCCCATTCCTCAGCCCAGCTGTGCTTGGGCCTGAGTTCCTGGACTATTGCAAGGACAGAGGTGTGGGTAGACTTGCAGTGCCAGCAGTGCTCTGCCAGGTATCTGCCTCCAGCAAGGTGGGGCTCCTTCATGGAGTCTGAGCAAGGGGGCAGCTCTATCAAGCAACCAGTGAGGCTGTATCAGTAGGCTCTGCAGGTCTGGGGGGCCTCATTTTCAGGGGCCTCTAGGTGATATCCCAACCCTGGGTCTCAGGGTCCCACTCTTTCCATCAGGGCCTGGCATCAGCAGAGGAGACCCAGTGGTGCATGCATTTTTACCTCCTGCCCTCTTGAACTTGAGTTCTGGACCAGCACTCAGTACCTTCAAACTGCAGGAAATGGTTTGGCTTTAAATATGCCAGAGGTCTGGCTTTCATACCAGGCCTTCACCTGCATTGACAGACAAGAACCTATTGTCTTTCTCTCCAACCTCAGTGGTGTGTGACCCCAGCCCACCAGCTCCTGGGTCGTATTTGTCATCTCTTGTGCCAGGGCATCTGGGCCAGCAGCTTATCTCATGCCTGCACCCCCACTCGGAACAGGTGAGCATCTCAGGCTCTGTAGGAGGCCTATGTTGCCCTCTGGCTGGGACAACAGATCCTACCCAGAGTCCCATTGCTACTGGTTGCTCACCAGAACTGCTTCTGGTGCTGTAGGTCTTGCATACAGTTCTGCAGAAGCAGACTGTCAGAAGACTCTTAGTGTGTAATTTTTTAAGGACGTACTCTCAGGGGAATGCAAGGAGGGAGGGAGTAGGGTGCTGACAGAAAGGGCAGCTTCAGGGGAGGCCTTAACCAGCCAGGTTTTCCTGTAGTCCCGTCTCAGTCACTTTGGCTTAAGGTCTCCCAAGGGAGGCAGTTTCAGGCACTTGAGCACAGCCCTTCAGAGAGATGCCAGGTGTGAGCTGGGGCAGAAAAGTACAGGCCCTGGGAGGTGGTGCAGAAGAGGAAGGGGCCTGAGGGGGACAGCAGAGCTAGGCAGGGCTGTGGCCGACTGGAGTGGATTCCCCTGGAGGGTCTGTTCAGTCCCTGTGTTTGAGTCATTTGAAATAGTTCTCTGAGCCCAGGAAGGACCTGTGATCTTCAGGCCTTTCCAGACCCCTCCAACCCCGCCTGCCAGGGCAGCCTCTCTACTTGAATCTCTTTCAGGGAGTGAGATTGAGTGAGTTTGAGGGATGCTTGTTTTCCTTTTTTTTTTTTTTTTTGCAAAGAATCTCTTCTGTTTCTGGCTTACATTGTCTATTGTCTTCAGGACCACTGGTCTCTCTTCTCTGTTGTTAGCTGCTCTTCTGTATTGGGGGCTATGGCTGTGTTGCTGGTCTGCCTTTTGCCTTTTATTTTGCTGTTGATTTTGTTTCATGTACAAGTTTTGTTTTTTAATATTTATTTTTTTAGTTGGAGTTGGACACAATACCTTTATTTCACTTATTTATTTTTATGTAGTGCTGAGGATTGAGCCCAGAGTCTTGCACGTGTGAGGCAAGCGCTCTACCACTGAGCCACAATCCCAGCCCAAAAAGTACCCCCCCGCCCAATGTTGTCAAATTTTTTATTCTCTCCTTTAGAGTTTCTGGATTTCTCTTCATAATTAGCAAAGCCTTTTCCATTTTCAGGGCTTAAATATGTTTACCCATATTTTTTTCTACTGCTTGTATACTTTAACTTCTATTTCTTTGGTGTTGGGTCATCCATCCAAGTAGATGTGTCCTTGGCATGAAGGATGGGGTTAGGTTGTACCCAGTGGTAGAGTGTGCGCCTAGTGTGCCTGAGGCCCTGGGTTCTACCTCCAGTACTGCCAGACCACAGCAGCAGAAGGGTTGATGTGTGAAGAATGGGTCCAAGCCTGCCATTTCCTAGCTGCTACCCAGTCATCCCCATGGCCACCTTGCCTTGGTCTGCATGCTATCCTCGCTGACAATACACAACCCCATCAAAGTCCTGCAAGCCAGTTTTTTTTGTTTTGTTTCTTTTTGCTGTGGCTCTTTGGAAGCTCCTTATGCAGCAATTGGGAAGGCTGAAGAGCATGGATGCATCTTGTGGGAACAGCTCAAAGTGAAGACTCTCAGCTGTGAGATGGCAGAGGCTGCTGCTGACACTGAGATCACAAAGCCCAGGCAGTTGACACCACTGTGGGAAGACCTGGCCCAGGGTGATGGGCAGAGGAAGGAAATACAGTGGCTCAAACCCTCCTTCATACCGCTCAGACACCACCCCTGGTGGATGCAGAGTGTAAGGTGGAAGGTGTAACTGTAGCACTTCCAAAGAGGGCCCCAGTGAAGGCAGTGCTTTCCCGGAAACACTAGCCACAGACAAAGACGCAGACCAGTGTGCCTATTGCGATGGTGAGCTTTTGTGTGCCTTCTGGGTGTTTCTTCTTACAGTGCTTCAGGATGGCTGTTCTCTGTCACTCTTCTTGCCACAGGCCAGCTTCACCCCTAGTTCATGCAGGGTCTGTGTAAGGCATCTGCCTGACTCTTTGTCACCAGTGTCTTCCTGCCACTCTTACAGAAGAGTTTTGTTGGGTGTGGAACTTTGTGCTTAGAGACATTTTTCCTTGGCACCTTCAGGCACTGCACACTGTCTCCTGACATCCAGCACAACTGACATGGGGCCAGAGGCCACCAGAATTGTGCCCCTCAGCAGGTGACCTGCTGCTTCTATCTGGCAACCTTGATGTTTGTGCTTGGTGTTCCAGAATCTCACTGCGTGAGTGAGGAGTGGACTGCCTTTCTCCATCTCTATGGCATTCTTGGAGTACCCCTGTTTTTCCTTCTGGAAGGTCACTACCTCGTCATATACTACCTCGTCATATACTACCTCTCTGCCCTCTCTGTTCCTTTCTATGTAGCTCAATAGAAAAATATCAAAACTTGAGATCTGTCCTCAGTATCCTTAAATCTTGGGGGGAAAAATCCTACTACAGGGCCTTTCACCCGTTTTGTTGGAGCTTTGGCACTCTAGAGTGCTGGCTTCCTGAGGGGGCTGGTGGCTGGGGCCAAGAGTGCACCTCCCGTAAGCTCACCATCAGTGCTTCCAGAGTCTTTGCTTCTCATGAAGGCATCTGTCTGCTAACTCACTGTCACTTTCAGTTGCTCCTATTTTAAAGTTCCTCTCATTGTCATGCCTCTTATCTTTGGGGAAACAGATGCCCACTTTTCCATCTGGAAGCCAGAAATCCCTTTAAAAATATATTTAAAGTAACTAGCACTCTTGATTTTATTCCTTGTGTCTGTTTTTGCAGTTACCTCCCCTGGCACTGCAATGAACCTGTGGTTTAGAGAGGACTTTTACCCCTTCTGAAGCATTTTCTTATTTCTGTCCTCAGTTTCCCGTCTGTAAAGTGGGAACAGAAATAGCACACACTGCATGAGACCTTGGTCGGGATGAAAGGATGATGCCCTGGCACACTGAAAGCTTGGCATGTGTGCTTGTCCCAGGCAGGTGACAGTGCCACGGGAATGACTGGTGTGATAGAGACCCAGACAGAGAAGGGACTTGCCACACTTTCTAGGAGGTCAGAATCTGAGATGTAGAGTAAACATGAAGAAGGTGACCGCAGTGACCATGTGTGTCCCTGCTGTTCGCCTGCCGCCTTGTTAGTCCCTTGGACTACCTCTGGTCCAGTTGTGGGGTGGCCTGCCTGCCAGGCTTGGCTATAGCCATGAGGGGAAACCAGATGCTCTTCATCAGGCCCTAGGAAGGAGCAGGAGCTCTATGTTGCAGGGCCTGACCACTTCCACGTCCTGGGGGCTGGACAGCCTGAGGCAGAGACCCCCTGGCCCTTCAAAGGCTTCTTGGTCAGCATGGTAGCCAGCATGGTCTCTGCCTCCCCAGGAGGTGGCACCACCTATAGTAGGCCCTAGCCCACTTAATTTCTTGCTTTCATTTCTTGCCCTTCCTATGCAGCCAAGCCCAGTTAGGGTACCCTGCGTCCCGCACTATGTTTGTGTCCTCGTTGGTAGATTTCCTGTTGCACCCCACCTCCATATCCCCAGCCTTTGAGTTGGAGGTGGTGGTGGACATGGAGTGCCAGCATCAGTTGCAGCCCCTGGGGCCTGAGCAAGGCTGTGCACATATCTGGCCCCCCACCTCATACTCCCGTGCTGGGAGGCAGCCACACCTCCATGATGTCTGGGGTCAGGGTTGCCTCTCTGCTGTCCACAGACTCTTCAGTCTTTGCATGTGATCCAGTCTCACATATGTTAGCTGCCCCCCATCCCTATAATGGCTAGGCTGGTGTCTGCAGGCCTGGCCAGTATACCCACAGCCCAAGGTTGGCATCCAGTGGTGCCCAGGGGCCTGCACATGACCCACAGATTCCCATTGCCCTGCTGCCTGTCCCTCCCAGAGGCTCTTTGTGTGTGTGGCCCTGCCGGGTTCAGCAGCTGGATCAGGCCCACAGATAGAGCTGGCAGATAAAGACTCAGGAAGGAGACACACAATGCCAGGGTTTATTGTAGTTTGAGGCTGAGTGAGCAGAGGGGTACTTGGGGGCTCCCCTCCATCCCACCCTTAGCAGCCCCCAAGTCCCCTCCAGCCAGCCCTAGGGTGCAGACATGGACAGGTAGCCCCCATGCCTGATGGAGCTCCCTGGCGCCTGGCAGAAAATCTTGCCTCTTAGAGCCCTGTGGGTTGGGGCCCCCAGGCCTGTGGTGAGATGGCAGAAGCAGGTGCTCAGTTTTGCTTCAGGGCATCTTGATGCCATCAGGAAGGCATAAGGCCAGGGTGGGGCCTGATGGTAAGTGACCCAGACAGGCTGGAGGGTCTCTGAGGGCAGGACACCTGCCTGTGCCCTCCTCAAGCGGATCCTCACTGTCCATAATGTTCCAGGGCACTGGCAGGGAGAAGTAGGACAGAGGCATTGGGAGCCACAAAGGCTCACAGGCCCCTCAGAGCAGGCCCACCCAAGGTTTTCATAGTCAGTGATGCGTGTTCTGGCTCCAGGAGGAGGGGCACAGGGATGGGGGCCAGGATGTTCCCCACCAGTGACCCCTAGATGTGTGTGTCCATGGGAGCCTGGGTTAAGGAGAGGCAGGACAGGGAGCAGCCGCACTCGTCCACTTGGGTGTAGGTGTGCTGAATGTCTGTGCCGTTGGGACACCGCATGATCACAGCCTCCTGGTGGGTCCTCCTCTCCTGGCAGCAGGTGCACTTTTGCTGCATGGCCTGTGCCTCCATTGAGTACCTGTGGACATGGTGCTACCCTTAGGATGGCCCCCTATCCCTGAGGTTTCTCTTAGCAACTACAGTGTTTATGGGCCTCTATGCTCTTGATAACTGCCCCATCTGTCCACAAGTGACCCCTGGTCATCTCCCCAAGCACACAGGCTTTCCCTTCCTGGGCTCTCTGGGTGTTCAGGTTCACTTTGAACCCTGTTTTGCCTTCTGTGGACCCCGAAGATCCCTGACCATGAACTGGCTCCTCCATCTCACTAACTCTGGGCAGTCATTTCTGGATCCTCCCTAGGCCCTGGAGTTTACCCCTGGCCTGGTCAGCTCCCCTGGACTAGGGGAGCCTCCCCTCCATGCATAACTACCCCTTCCATTCCTTAGGGATGGAGCTATGCGCAGATGGACATGGAGAGAGCACCCTGCTGGAAGCCTGTTCCCTCCTTCCTGTAGCAGGTGTGGCCTCCTGACTCAGAGCTGGTCAGCAGGCCAGCAGACAGGCCCTGCGTGACTGTGGGTGGCCTATTAGCTCTGCCATACTCTTGACAGACCACATTGTCCACTCACTTGGACACTCCAGGACAGGAGCCCTCGCAGAAGCTGACATTGACCACAGTCTCCGTCTCACAGCCCTGGTACCGCAGGATGGTCAGGGTGCCACGAACTTGGCACGAGTCTTGAAAAAGACAGTCCAGATCCTCACTGCAAGGCCCTGGACTAGGGGAGCCTCCCCTCCATGCATAACCACCCCTTCCATTTCTCAGGGGTGGATCTGGGACCTGGGGTCCCACTGCCACCTCATGTGAGAAGACTGTCAGCTTCTGGCAGGAGTCATTGGGCAGAACTGGAGGGTGGTAGAAAGGAGCCTCGACTCACCCCTTTCCTCACAGGAGTAGCAGCAGCCAGCTTTCCTGAGGATCCCCTGCAGGGCCAAGGATAGGGAATATTCCTGGAGTGGGGTGGACTCCAGGAGACCTTCCCTGGGCATGGCGGGAGTGGGGTCTTTTGGGGTGATAATTCCCCATGGGCAGGGCCTCTTGGGGCAGGGTTTCCCAGATGCTCACACTGCAGTTGGACACGTCAGGGCAAGGCTTGGGCCGTGGGGTCAGCACGGGGATCCCACTCTTGGTCTCACAGTGGTACTCAGTGCAGTTGTCCACATGGCTGCTGACCCAGGTTTCATTGGGCTGAAATGCAGGGAAGGAAGGCACTGCGGGGGTTAGTGGCTGGAGCTGAGCCCCACTGAGGTGAGGATTTCCCAGGAGAGTCCCATCTCTAAAGCCGCCTTAAATTACCTGGACTGACTGGCCCTCCGGTGTGAAGCAGGTGATCGGAACACACTGTCTGTCTGATCTTGAATACTCAAAGCCCTGAAGGGCAGAAGGGATGGTCAGGTCTCTCTCCTCCAGCCCAGGCTGCCTTCCTACCACACTCCAGGGGGCCTGCATACCTCCTTGGTAGCCACCTGCTGTGAGGCCATGTCCCTTCCCAGTGCTATATCCCCCTTCCTACTTGTCCCTGCTTAGCCTAACCCCTGTCCCAGTAGCCCTCAGGTCTTGTCCCTTCAATCCCCCTTCCACTCTTCCTACTTCATACCCTGTCTGTGGCGAAAAATAAGGCCCCAGTGAAGGCTGAGCTGGAATATCCTCCTGGTGGCTGTCACCAGGTAGGCATTTGGAGCTGGGTCTCCGAGTCTTGGGCTTACCTGGGGGCAGGAGGTGGTACAGGCAACCTCCTTACACTGCACAGTTGGGGCCTGGGTTCCCATGGAGACACAGATGCATGTGTGGCAGGGAATGACCCCTGGAAAGGTGGCTCCGACCTACAGCGGGTGCACCAAGGGTACTGAGTGGGACTCAGGGCCAGGACCCTCCCTGTGGCCAGGTGGGGCACAGAGGAACTGTTTCTTCCTCAACTGGAATAAATGTGTCCCTAGCGGAGCACAGGACTTGGTGGGCAGGGGCTGCCATGGGCAGGGACCCCAGAGTTCATCTTGACTGCCTTCTGCAAGGTCCCTAAAGCTGAAATGCATGAACAGGTATGGAGGCCAGCCTTCCAGTGCTCTTGAGAACAGGGTGCAGAGATGTACCCTCGAGGCAGGAATGTGGAGGTGAGGCAGGGGACTGAGGAAGATGGGCACCCCACCTGCCCCCCAGACCTGCCAGCACCGTGCCCAGGCCAAGCCCTTACCCCATAGACAGTGCCATTGTAGTTGCACAGCTTAGGTCCTGAAAGGAAAAGGAGGGCTGAGTGCGCCTGGGTCCCTCCCTGCCCTGCCCACTCCCCTAAGCAACAAGGTCCCAGAGGGGGTTGGGGTGCAGCCTTGCCCCACCCTGCCCATTCCACTCACGGCAGCTGAAGTTGGGGCAGCAGCTGCTCTGTTCCTGGGTGTAGGTCAGCTCCTGCCCAGGCCCACACTCAGGTGGGTCCTGGGGGCAGGTGGTCACATTGCAGACTGTGGAGAAGGGGGCCTGTCAGGGGAGCCGCCCAGTGGCATGCTTCTGTCCTTTCCTGGATGTGCAGGCTTCTGGTTCTCAGGGGCTGCTGTGCTTCTCACCCCCAACCCTTCCCAAGCCCGGGACCATCTAGGGGTCAAGCCAGAGGTACTAGCCTCATCTTCAGGTGGAAAACCGAAGCGCCTGGAGGCTGTCCCCCCAAGTGGTCCAGCTAAGGCCAGGCCAGGACACACATCCCCTCTGCTCCCCAACCCCGACTCCTGCTATTGGGTGCTCACCACACAGTGTCTCAGAGCAGCAGGGGTTGTTGGCCTGGGGCCTGGTTAGGGCCATGAAACCAGGCTGCCCACACTGCAGGGGCAGGTCCTGGACCTCGCACTGCACCGGCTTGCACCTCACGGATGCTGAGCCCTCATCACACACACAGGATTGGCAGTTGCTGATCCACTGCTCTCCCAGCTGCAAAAGACCATGCCAGGGTCACCAGAGGCTACAGGGCTGGCTCCAGATGAGGTCTCAGCTTTCCCAGCTGTGCAAGAGCAGGCCAGGTCCCCATCAGCAGGGTTGGCCTTTCGCAGACTGAGGCAGGAAGGATGTCAGCCCCAGGACTGTGGCAGAGCTGGCCACTCAAGGTAGGGTGCTCCCTCCCTCCCTCCCTCCCTCCCTCCCTCCCTCAGCTCAAGTTGGGGTAGGGGCAGGTGGGGGCAGAACCACTCACAAATTTGGGAGACCCATCTGGTCCCACGCAGGCTGGAAGAAGGGAAGAGTCACTCAGGGTACTGGGTAGATGGGGCCCAGGCCACGGACTATGTGTGCTCTTGGGACTGGTCGCCCACCCACTTTAGGCCTTTGTCTTCCCACCAGGATGGAGCAGAAGCCCTGGGAGAACTCATGGGTGTGGTGTTGCTGGGACAGGGTTTGGGGTGGGGAGTTTTCCAGGGGTCCTTGCTACTCCAGTCCTGAGTGACCCAGGACAGGAGCAGTAACAAGCACAAGAGCTCTATGCCCTGTGCAGCTGGCTCCAGGGGGCCATATACTACCTCGTCATATACTACCTCTCTGCCCTCTCTGTTCCTTTCTATGGAGCTCAATAGAAAAATATCAATGCTTACAGCATTCGGGCACACAGATGTCTGTGCTCAAGCTGAAGAGGAGCTGGTGCTCAGGGCAGAAGCAGCCCTCAGCCAGTCGTGAGCTCAGGGGACTGTGGGTCCTACAGGGAAGAAGAGCAGGATTCTGAGCCCCTTACAAGCAGCCAAGGAAGGGTGGGGATGGCCACAGTGGCCAGAGTCAGAATGTAGATGGGCATCCTCCCTGGTGTCTTGCCCTGCCCAAGGGATTGGAAGCTCTGGAGGAGTTCCAGGAAGTCCTGGAGTTCGGGGCCACAGAGCTCAGGGTCAGAGCCCCAACATGCTCTGGTCTTCTGGTTCCTCTGGACCTCTGGCTGGCCTACACAGACCGAGGAGACTGCTGCCCCTGGAAGACTGCTGGAGCCCAGGAAGCCACTGCCCAGCCTGAGCTCACCTGGAGTCACAGGCTGCAGGCTGCATGGGGCCACATGGCCTGTACATCTTGGTGGGTGGGCAGGGGTGGTCTGTGGGCAGAGACAGGTGTTAGATGGGCATCAGGCAGGCTCAGGAGGCTGGAAGCCTGGGTCTGCTCCACTCACCACACAGCCCACTGGTAGCGTTGCGCCAGTCCACACACACATCCCGGGAGCGGCACAGTGCCGCATAGGCCTCCAGGTTCTGGCAAAGCATGAGGGTGTCAGCCTGGCAGCTGTCACTCACGCAGGTATGGAAGAAGGGACCAGGTGGGATGAGGCTGTGGCACTCAGCAAAGACCCTACAGACAAGAGGTTGCAGGGCTAAGTGCTCTGTGCCCAGCAGAATTCAGCCGGGCAGGGCTTGTTGCCCACACCCACCATATCAAAGCCAAGGACTCACCCGCTCAGCATCAGTTTGCAGAGGGGTGACATGGGGCAGAGGGTGGAGCTAGTTGTGCTGTACACTGGGGGTGGGGGGCTGGTGGTGACAGGAAGGTTGGGTACTGCCTGGCAGTCCTCTCGGCTACTGTCAGGCACCACCCAGGTCTTGGCCATGTCCTGGCAGGTGGGGGCGATGGTGCCATCAGGCCGGCGGCAGTCATCACTCTGGCTGTTGGTGCAGGTGCCTGGGGAGTGGGGCAGAGGTCACTGCAGGCTGGAGCCCAGGAAGCCTCTCGCTGTATCCTCTGACCCAAGTCCTTCTACCGACTCAGAGGCCCAGAGGTGGCTCTGGCCTGGGGAGGTGGTTGGGGGAGAGCAGGCAGCTGGGAGCCAGGCTGCACCCACTCACCGCACTGGCCCTCCGTGTTGTGGCCAAAGTAGCCATAGGACAACTGGATCTGGAAGGTGTACCCATTGAAAGTGATGCTCACGCCAACAGCAGGAATGTGGACGCCCATCGTGGTGGCCCCCGTCACGGACACGCTAATGCCGTTCTTGCTGAAGCCCCGGCTCACCCGCATTTGGTTGAAAAGGATCTGGGGAAGTGCAGGAAACCCTAGCCAGGGGCAGGTCTGGGCAGCTTTTAGGGGTTCTGATCCCTAAGCACTGGAGGCCAGCACGTACACCTCCATCCTAGAGACTGGATTTTCCTTCAGGGACATGGGGCCTACAGATGTGCTCTGCCTCAGGCAGCCTGCCCCGTGGGTCCTCCTGCACCCCTGGGGACTGCCACCGCAGGGAGGAAGGCACACTCCTGGCCTCTGCATGGGGAGGGCCTGCTCCACCTGCCCAGGGACCCACCAGGCTCTCCTCTCCTGCGCTGGTGTTGGTGGTAGTGAGGATGATCTCTGTGGACTCGTAGTGCACTCGCAGGGCTTGGGGGCAGCTGGCCGTGTCGTGGGCCCTGCAGTGGTGGTTGTCAATGAGGATGCTCAGGTTCCCGTGGCGAGGGTGGATCTCCCTCATGAGGGTGTAGGTACAGTTGCCCCGGAAGGAGTAGGAGGTACCGTCGAATGTCATGAAATTCCAGTGGCCCCATCCACTGCAGAAACCTGTGGGACACACAGGCTGGAGGTCCTCTTCCTCAGCCCCACTGTGACTCAGGGCAGCCACACAAGTCTCTAGGCCTCAGTTGCCTCATCTACAAAAGGTGTGTCATGGGTTGAATTTTGTCCCCATAAGCCATATGTACCTTTGGACCTGTGTCTGTGACCTTATGGGGAAGGGGGTCTTTGTAGAGGATTCAGAGAAGGATCTTGAAATGGGATCAACCTGCATTACCTCGGTGGCCCTGAATCCAGTCAGAGAAGGCCATGACAAGTCACAGCCAGAGATAGGAGTGGTGTGGCCTCAAGATAAGGACGCCTGGGTCCCCTAGAATTAACAGGCAGGAAGGGCCCTCCCAGGCCTCTCAGGGTGCCTGGCCTGCATCCTGATCTGGGACCTCTGGCCTCAGGATGGAAAGGCTTGTGGGTGTCTGCTGACCTGAGGCTAGCAGGACTGTGATGCCCTGTGCCCTTGGTAACAGAAGCAGATCATCAAGACCCCCAGAAAAATCCCCTCTGGTCGTGGTTTGCATCCTTAGCCCTTCCCAGAGGACATGCGCCTCAGGTTAACAGAGCAAGCGTGTTCACTGTACAGTCCGTCTACAGTCAGTGATGGCTGGCCACCTCCCAGCCTGCTGCACACAGGGCCTGCTCCTCTGCCTCGGCTTGTTCCCCACCCACTGCCTGCTCACACTCGCACTCGTAGTGGAAGAGGCAAGGCTGGCTCTGGCTCCACACTTTGATGGGCATGTGCTGGTTCACACAGGTGATGCTGGCCACGGGCGATGGCTCTAGCAGGACAACACGATTGTTTCCCTCACACCTGGCTACAGTGCAGTTCTCCAGGGTCCAGGACTCATTCACCTGGAACAGAGAAGAAGCAGGGTGCCAACTTGGGACGGCTCGTGGGATCCTATCACCCAGCACACCGAAGATTGAAGTCACATGCACATGAGCCACCAGAGGGAAAAAAGACTGTGATGACCAACACCCTGGATTTTCAGCGCCTACACCCAAAAAGATACCAGGGCATGGGTCACTAACGAAGCCTGAGGGGATGCGGGTGGTGGTGGTGCTGGTCATTGGCCACTGCTAAGGGCAGTAGAACAATTGCAAGTGCTGGCCCTCTTCTGAAACCTGAGGTCTCAGACAAAATCCCTACAAAACAGGGTAAGGGAAGCCTACTTGTCGGGGAGGAACAGCATTATCACAGCCAAGAGGCGGTGAGGGTGGGGGCACAGGGATGGAGGACATGGTGGGTGAGGAGGTAGGGCAAGTGCCATGGAAGCGCTCAATGCCACACTCCTGGGTGCAGATGGCATAGAAGTTGCATCCAGCTCTGTCGGTCTTGTTGTAGATGACATCGCCTACGAGACAGAAAACAACCTCAAGAGCACTTACTCAAAGGAAGCTAACCACGTGAAGGCAACTGCCAAGGCTAGGGACACAGGGGGAAGCCACTTGAGGAGAAGGATGGCCAGACAAGGACATGAGGAGACTATACCATAGGTAGGTGGACACTAAGAGAGGATTGGCCACACAACAGGGAAAGAAAAGGAGACCCTGTGATGCAACTCACCAGGTGAGAAGAGCCGTCCAAACGCCTTGCAGAAGCAAGGCTCAGGGTAGGTGCGTGTGCTGACGAGAAGAGTGGAGCCCAGGCCACTGGTGGGACCAGGTGTGGAGGGCACAGTAGAGGAAGAAATGCCTGCTGTGACATGACAGTGGCTGGAGTCGCAGCAGAGCACTCGCACGTTGTAGTTGAAGCACATGTTGAACTCGCCCTTCTGGTCCTTGTTCTTGCAGACCAGCCCGACCTGCGGGTTGCAGGTCACCACCTGCCCGATCTGGTCGATGCTGACCTCGGGGTAGTTCTCTGCCCGGCACTGTATCTTCTGGGGCTCCTGGCACATCTTGCCCCCGGCGGCCCTGATGTTCTCATAGGTCTCCATGTCCCCGCCCTCGACCCCAGAGCTGGGGAAGTCCGTGTCAAACCACTCTGTCCACTCACACCTGGGCTGGCAGTGGGTGGTGGTCTGGGTGGTTGTGGGCAGACCGGTGGTTGTGGGCAGACCGGTGGTGGTGGGCAGAGTAGTGGTAGTGGGCAGGGGGGTGGTGGTAGACAGGGAGGTGGTGGTGGGCAGAGTGGTGGTGGTAGGCAGAGCAGTGGTAGTGGGGAGAGCAGTGGTGGTCGCCAGCGTGGTGGACAAAGGAGAGGGTGGCAGTGGAGTGGCCGTGGTAGGGCAGTGGCTGGAGTCACAGCAGAGCACTCGCACGTTGTAGTTGAAGCACATGTTGAACTCGCCCATTTGGTCCTTGTTCTTGCAGACCAGCCCCACCTGGGGGTTGCAGGTCACCACCTGCCCGATCTGGTCGATGCTGACCTCGGGGTAGTTCTCTGCCCGGCACTGTATCTTCTGGGGCTCCTGGCACATCTTGCCCCCGGCGGCCCTGATGTTCTCATAGGTCTCCATGTCCCCGCCCTCGACCCCAGAGCTGGGGAAGTCCGTGTCAAACCACTCTGTCCATTCACACCTGGGCTGGCAGTGGGTGGTGGTCTGGGTGGTGGTGGGCAAGGAGGTGGTGGTGGGCAGGGAGGTGGTGGTGGGCAGAGTGGTGGTGGTAGGCAGAGCAGTGGTAGTTGGCAATGCGGTGGTGGTCGCCAGCGTGGTGGACAAAGGAGAGGGTGGCAGTGGAGTGGCCGTGGTGGGGCAGTGCCTGGAGTCGCAGCAGAGCACTCGCACGTTGTAGTTGAAGCACATGTTGAACTCGCCCGTCTGGTCCTTGTTCTTGCAGACCAGCCCCACCTGGGGGTTGCAGGTCACCACCTGCCCGATGTGGTCGATGCTGACCTCGGGGTAGTTCTCTGCCCGGCACTGTATCTTCTGGGGCTCCTGGCACATCTTGCCCCCGGCGGCCCTGATGTTCTCATAGGTCTCCATGTCCCCGCCCTCGACCCCAGAGCTGGGGAAGTCCGTGTCAAACCACTCTGTCCACTCACACCTGGGCTGGCAGTGGGTGGTGGTCTGGGTGGTGGTGGGAAGGGGGGTGGTTGTGGGCAGACCGGTGGTGGAGGGCAGAGCAGTGGTAGTGGGCAGGGGGGTGGTGGTAGGCAGGGAGGTGGTGGTTACGGGCAGAGCAGTGGTAGTGGGCAGTGCTGTGGTGGGTGCCAGCGTGGTGGTCAAAGGAGAGGGTGGCAGTGGAGTGGCCGTGGTGGGGCAGTGGCTGGAGTCGCAGCAGAGCACTCGCACGTTGTAGTTGAAGCACATGTTGAACTCGCCCGTCTGATCCTTGTTCTTGCAGACCAGCCCGACCTGGGGGTTGCAGGTCACCACCTGACCGATCTGGTCGATGCTGACCTCAGGGTAGTTCTCTGCCCGGCACTGTATCTTCTGGGGCTCCTGGCACATCTTGCCCCCGGCGGCCCTGATGTTCTCATAGGTCTCCATGTCCCTGCCCTCGACCCCAGAGCTGGGGAAGTCCGTGTCAAACCACTCTGTCCACTCACACCTGGGCTGGCAGTGGGTGGTGGTCTGGGTGGTGGTGGGCAGGGGGGTGGTTGTGGGCAGACCAGTGGTGGTGGGCAGAGTAGTGGTAGTGGGCAGGGGGGTGGTGGTAGGCAGGGAGGTGGTGGTGGGCAGAGCAGTGGTAGTGGGCAGGGGGGTGGTGGTGAGCAGAGTGGTGGTGGTAGGCAGAGCAGTGGTAGTGGGCAGTGCAGTGGTGGTGGGCAGAGTGGTGGTAGTGGGCAGGGAGGTGGTGGTAGTGGGCAGGGAGGTGGTGGTGGGCAGAGTGGTGGTGGTAGGCAGAGCAGTGGTAGTGGGCAGGGGAGTGGTTGTGGGCAGATCGGTGGTGGAGGGCAGAGCAGTGGTAGTGGGCAGGGGGGTGGTGGTGAGCAGAGTGGTGGCGGTAGGCAGAGCACTGGTAGTGGGCAGTGCGGTGGTGGGTGCCAGCCTGGTGGACAAAGGAGAGGGTGGCAGTGGAGTGGCCGTGGTGGGGCAGTGGCTGGAGTCGCAGCAGAGCACTCGCACGTTGTAGTTGAAGCACATGTTGAACTCGCCCGTCTGGTCCTTGTTCTTGCAGACCAGCCCCACCTGGAGGTTGCAGGTCACCACCTGCCCGATCTGGTCGATGCTGACCTCGGGGTAGTTCTCTGCCCGGCACTGTATCTTCTTGGGCTCCTGGCACATCTTGCCCCCGGCGGCCCTGATGTTCTCATAGGTCTCCATGTCCCCGCCCTCGACCCCAGAGCTGGGGAAGTCCATGTCAAACCACTCTGTCCACTCACACCTGGGCTGGCAGTAGGTGGTGCTCTGGGTGGTGGTGGGCAGGGGGGTGGTGGTGGGCAGAGCGGTGGTGGTGGTGGGCACAGCGGTGGTAGTGGGGAGAGCGGTGGTGGGTGCCAGCGTGGTGGACAAAGGAGAGGGTGACAGTGGGCTGGCCGTGGTGGGGCAGTGGCTGGAGTCGCAGCAGAGCACTCGCACGTTGTAGTTGAAGCACATGTTGAACTCGCCCTTCTGGTCCTTGTTCTTGCAGACCAGCCCCACCTGGGGGTTGCAGGTCACCACCTGCCCGATCTGGTCGATGCTGAACTCGGGGTAGTTCTCTGCCCGGCACTGTATCTTCTGGGGCTCCTGGCACATCTTGCCCCCGGCGGCCCTGATGTTCTCATAGGTCTCCATGTCCCCGCCCTCGACCCCAGAGCTGGGGAAGTCTGTGTCAAACCACTCTGTCCACTCACACCTGGGCTGGCAGTGGGTGGTGATCTGGGTGGTGGTGGGCAAGGAGGTGGTGGTGGGCAGGGAGGTGGTGGTGGGCAGAGTGGTGGTGGTAGGCAGAGCAGTGGTAGTTGGCAATGCGGTGGTGGTCGCCAGCGTGGTGGACAAAGGAGAGGGTGGCAGTGGAGTGGCCGTGGTGGGGCAGTGCCTGGAGTCGCAGCAGAGCACTCGCACGTTGTAGTTGAAGCACATGTTGAACTCGCCCGTCTGGTCCTTGTTCTTGCAGACCAGCCCGACCTGCGGGTTGCAGGTCACCACCTGCCCGATCTGGTCGATGCTGACCTCGGGGTAGTTCTCTGCCCGGCACTGTATCTTCTGGGGCTCCTGGCACATCTTGCCCCCGGCGGCCCTGATGTTCTCATAGGTCTCCATGTCCCCGCCCTCGACCCCAGAGCTGGGGAAGTCCGTGTCAAACCACTCTGTCCACTCACACCTGGGCTGGCAGTGGGTGGTGGTCTGGGTGGTGGTGGGCAGGGGGGTGGTTGTGGGCAGACCGGTGGTGGAGGGCAGAGCAGTGGTAGTGGGCAGGGGGGTGGTGGTGAGCAGAGTGGTGGTGGTAGGCAGAGCAGTAGTAGTGGCTAGTTCGGTGGTGGGTGCCAGAGTGGTGGACAAAGTAGAGGGTGGCAGTGGAGTGGCCGTGGTGGGGCAGTGGCTGGAGTCACAGCAGAGCACTCGCACGTTGTAGTTGAAGCACATGTTGAACTCGCCCGTCTGGTCCTTGTTCTTGCAGACCAGCCCGACCTGGGGGTTGCAGGTCACCACCTGCCCGATCTGGTCAATGCTGACCTCGGGGTAGTTCTCTGCCCGGCACTGTATCTTCTGGGGCTCCTGGCACATCTTGCCCCCGGCGGCCCTGATGTTCTCATAGGTCTCCATGTCCCCGCCCTCGACCCCAGAGCTGGGGAAGTCCGTGTCAAACCACTCTGTCCACTCACACCTGGGCTGGCAGTGGGTGGTGGTCTGGGTGGTGGTGGGCAGGGAGGTGGTGGTGGGCAGGGAGGTGGTGGTTGGCAGAGTGGTGGTGGTAGGCAGAGCACTGGTAGTGGGCAGTGCGGTGGTGGGTGACAGCGTGGTGGACAAAGGAGAGGGTGACAGTGGGCTGGCCGTGGTGGGGCAGTGGCTGGAGTCGCAGCAGAGCACTCGCACGTTGTAGTTGAAGCACATGTTGAACTCGCCCGTCTGGTCCTTGTTCTTGCAGACCAGCCCGACCTGCGGGTTGCAGGTCACCACCTGCCCGATCTGGTCGATGCTGACCTCGGGGTAGTTCTCTGCCCGGCACTGTATCTTCTGGGGCTCCTGGCACATCTTGCCCCCGGCGGCCCTGATGTTCTCATAGGTCTCCATGTCCCTGCCCTCGACCCCAGAGCTGGGGAAGTCCGTGTCAAACCACTCTGTCCACTCACACCTGGGCTGGCAGTGGGTGGTGCTCTGGGTGGTGGTGGGGAGGGAGTTGGTGGTGAGCAGAGCGGTGGTGGTAGGCAGAGCACTGGTAGTGGGCAGTGCGGTGGTGGGTGCCAGCGTGGTGGACAAAGGAGAGAGTGACAGTGGGCTGGCCGTGGTGGGGCAGTGGCTGGAGTCGCAGCAGAGCACTCGCACATTGTAGTTGAAGCACATGTTGAACTTGCCTGTCTGGTCCTTGTTCTTGCAGACCAGCCCGACCTGGAGGTTGCAGGTCACCACCTGCCCGATCTGGTCGATGCTGACCTCGGGGTAGTTCTCTGCCCGGCACTGTATCTTCTGGGGCTCCTGGCACATCTTGCCCCCAGCGGCCCTGATGTTCTCATAGGTCTCCATGTCCCCGCCCTCGACCCCAGAGCTGGGGAAGTCCGTGTCAAACCACTCTGTCCACTCACACCTGGGCTGGCAGTGGGTGGTGGTCTGGGTGGTGGTGGGCAGGGGGGTGGTTGTGGGCAGACCGGTGGTGGTGGGCAGAGTAGTGGTAGTGGGCAGGGGGGTGGTGGTAGGCAGGGATGTGGTGGAGGGCAGAGCAGTGGTAGTGGGCAGGGGGGTGGTGTTGAGCAGAGTGGTGGTGGTAGGCAGAGCAGTAGTAGTGGCTAGTTCGGTGGTGGGTGCCAGAGTGGTGGACAAAGGAGAGGGTGGCAGTGGAGTGGCCGTGGTGGGGCAGTGGCTGGAGTCACAGCAGAGCACTCGCACGTTGTAGTTGAAGCACATGTTGAACTCGCCCGTCTGGTCCTTGTTCTTGCAGACCAGCCCGACCTGGGGGTTGCAGGTCACCACCTGCCCGATCTGGTCGATGCTGACCTCGGGGTAGTTCTCTGCCCGGCACTGTATCTTCTGGGGCTCCTGGCACATCTTGCCCCCGGCGGCCCTGATGTTCTCATAGGTCTCCATGTCCCCGCCCTCGACCCCAGAGCTGGGGAAGTCCGTGTCAAACCACTCTGTCCACTCACACCTGGGCTGGCAGTGGGTGGTGGTCTGGGTGGTGGTGGGCAGGGAGGTGGTGGTGAGCAGAGTGGTGGTGGTAGGCAGAGCAGTGGTAGTGGGCAGTGCGGTGGTGGGTGCCAGCGTGGTGGACAAAGGAGAGGGTGGCAGTGGAGTGGCCGTGGTGGGGCAGTGGCTGGAGTCGCAGCAGAGCACTCGCACGTTGTAGTTGAAGCACATGTTGAACTTGCCCATTTGGTCCTTGTTCTTGCAGACCAGCCCGACCTGGAGGTTGCAGGTCACCACCTGCCCGATCTGGTCGATGCTGACCTCAGGGTAGTTCTCTGCCCGGCACTGTATCTTCTGGGGCTCCTGGCACATCTTGCCCCCGGCGGCCCTGATGTTCTCATAGGTCTCCATGTCCCCGCCCTCGACCCCAGAGCTGGGGAAGTCCGTGTCAAACCACTCTGTCCACTCACACCTGGGCTGGCAGTGGCTGGTGATCTGTGCCGTCGGAGGCTGGGAGATATGTTTTGTAGGTTTAGTTGACCCTGACCCTAGTGTGTGTGTGCTCTTTGTCGTGTTGCGCGGCACTGTGGTCAGTTGGTGTTTGCTAGCTGTTTCTGTGCAGTGGCTTGTGCCACAGCAGAGGACTCGCAGTCTGTAGTTGTAGCACATGGGGAACAGCCCTGTCTGGTCCTTGTTGTGGCACTCCAGGCCGTAGTGGATGTCACACTTTACTTGCTGTCCCAACGTTTCTGGGCTCTTTCCAGGGTAGAGGTCTGTCTCACACTCTATGTCCTGTGGGTGTTCACAGATACTGCCTCCCATGGCCCTAATCCTGTCGTAGCTCTCTATGTCTCCCCCGTCCTCCTCAGATTTGGGATAATTTGTGTCGAACCACTCTGTCCACTCACATTGAGGCTGGCAGGTGCCTAGCGTTGTTGACAGAGGTTTGATGGTGCTGGTACCCGGGGACGGGGTGTGATCACAGGGCACATGGGTGCAGCACAGCACCCGCAGCTCATAATTGTGGCAGAGCGGCGGACTTTGCTCACTGTTGAAGCATGTCAGACCTCTGTCTGGGTCGCAGTTCACTTTCTGGCCCAGCTGTTGCAGCGGCGTGCTGGGGAACTTCTCTGCACGGCATTCGATGGCTGCCGGGGCCTGGCACACTTGGTACCCCTTCTGCCTCAGGTTCCCAAATGTCTCCATGTCGCCACCTCCCACACCAGGCTCTGGACGGCTGCTGTCGTACCAGCTGGACCAGTGGCAAACCTCGCGAACACACACCGTGGATGCTGTGGGCACTGTGCCTGCATGGAGTGAGAGGTCCATGAGCCTGGTCCTCGCCATGCCCCGTAGGAGCTGGTGATAGTGAGCCCCTCATACAAGGGCCAGCCCACGCCTTGTTCAGGGTTGTTGCTTACTGGGGCATTGGGCTTGGCTGCCCGTCAAGGCAAGGAAACACAGTTGCTGGCATGGGCTGTGCTGAGGATCAGCTGGGACCTAGGAGATCTTTATGGTGTCTGTGGAAGCCCTGCCAGCTCTGTGCGTAGACTTCCTGGGTCCTGGTTACATGTACGGCATGAGAACATGGACCCCTGATAGAATCTCTCCAGCAGGTCATGGGTCAGGACCCAGGGGTCCTTTGCAATAGGGTCTCCTGCAGCATGTGTCCCCGGGTTCTTCCCTTGTCCCAGGCACAGCCAAATATCACTTTGGCCACAGGCTACATGATGGCCCAGGCCAGGGCCTTCTGTTGAGCCAGGTAGGGCTTACTTGTGGTGAAGGGTGTGAAGGTGAAGGGTGTTGTGGATGGGATTCCAGGACATTCCTCAGCCCTCCTGATGATAGTCCCATTGTTTCCGCAGATGGCCATTAAGCAGGCACCGAGGCCGTCGGTGGTGTTGTAGATGATGTCTTGGTAGCCGTAAGTCCGGCCCTCGTAGAAACATGTGCAGGCTGGGGGCCGGCAGGTATGGGCTCACTCCCAGGTTCTAACCCAGCCCCAACCCAACCCAGCAGCCCTTCCTTACCCGAGGGACTGTGAGAGCACTGGAGGCCGCCAGGGGTGCAGTGACTGCAGAAGGGATGGGAGGCTGAGTACCTGCGGGGGCCACCCCTTCCCTGTACCCCGCCATCCCCTGCCTCACCAGCTCTGGCAGTTCTGGGTTGTGGGGACCTGCGTGCCAATGTCATAGTAGTTCCCATCCTCATCATAGCAGCCACACTGGGCCACACACTTCATCTGGTCCTCGTTGAAGAAGGGCTTGCTGGGTGGACACTTTGGGTAGCAGCCTAGGATGGGTATAGGTTCTCACTGAGTCTCAAGCCCTCTCGGGTCAGCTATGGGCAGCCTAGCATCCCCACCCCTGGCAGCAGACATCTCAAGAGTTGTGGGCCTGCCCTGGCAGTGGGCCTTGGACATCCCCCCAGGACACTGCTCTTACCTTCCAGGCCAGGCATGTCAAACAGGCAGTATGCACTGGGGTTCCGGCAGGTTCTCAGGCAGGGGGCCCCACAGGGCTGGTAATGCCACTCACACTCCCCACGGGGGTTGTAGTAGTCACAGAATAGCGCTGGGAACAAAGAGTGGAGGCTAAGCGTGCGCCTGCCAGGCTACCTCCCTTGGCATGTCCCCAGGGCCCATCCTGGGCTGAACCCAGGTATGTAGGGCTTGAGGTGCCATCCCTAGCTCTGCCTTTGAGGCTCCTTTTTTATTGGGAACCACATTGTTGTGGAGAGTCTTTCTGGTCTGCCTATGTTTATAGCTGTGCAGGTGGACGCGCATGTGTGTGCAGTCTCACACACACTGGGTGTCTGTGTGTCTGCTTGCCAAGCAGTCCCAGAGCCTGCATGTGGGTACAGAGGCTACAGCCCCACCTCCCACCTCCATGCCCGTCAGCACATGGGCAGAGCCCCTACTCACGGCAGATGTCTGGCGTCCTCCAGGGCACACACACGCCAGCTTCGTGGCAGGCCTGGGCATAGGCGGCCACAGCGGTGCAGAAGCACTCACAATCTCCCCCCGAGTCGCAGGCACATGCATCATGCACACAGGCCTCGTAGTACTTGGTGGAGTCGACCTGGAGCAAAGGGAGAGGGCAACGTGTGCCGTGGTCAGGAGCCAGCTGGCCCTGGCAAGTTTCTGCAGCCAGTGGTAGGTCAATCCCACACCAGTGGTCCAAGATCCTGGATCCTGGGCTTCGAGTATCTTTAGAGTATCCCAAATGGGAGCTGCCCAGCACCACCTCTGCAGCCCACCTGGGCACCTGCCCACTTGGGCACCCATACTTGTGCTCCTCAGACCTTCTTAACTGCTCATGTGGTGCAGTTTCCAGACCTGCCAGGGACACGAGCCAACCCTGGTTGCCTCTCTGCTCTCGAGCCTTTGGTTTGCTCTGCTCCAGCCCACAAGCCTCCTGGCCCCCTCTACCATCCTGCTGGCTGACTCATTCCCTGGACTGCTGCTCCCATGGCCTTGGTGACTCCCTGCCAGGCTCCTATGCAGAGCCCACCCTGACCGCCTGGCTGTCTTACTCCCAAAGGTGAGCTCTGTGCTAGCAGGTTCTGTTCCCATTCGCTGGGCTGAGCCTGGCACCCAGGATGTGCCCTGAGGAAGTACTGGGTTGGACAGCTCATGCCAGATTACAGGTATTGCTTAACTCCAAACTGCGCTTTGGACCACATGGTTAATCTGCCTGGACAACAAGGAGCTGCCCATTGTCTAGGTCAAGGAAGGGCAGCCCCCAACTCACATTCTTCTGGACAGTAGACCCATAGGTGGATCCAATTTTTTCCTTCCCTCAACATGGCAGCCTTCAAAGCTGAGGTCAATTTTGTCAGCCACTAAGCATCTTCCAAGTCAATGGAAGTTACCTGCATGCAGCTACCTGCGTCTAAGGATAGGCCGTGGGGAGTGACCTCAGCAAAGGTCACTTTGTGCGTTAGCTAGCAGCTGCTTCTACATGAGCTACCCTCTGCTCACTACCACTTAGGATCCTGAATGAGGAAGCCAGGCCCCTGAGTGGATACTTCAGTATTTATTAAAGCTACGGGAAATGATATTTGGAAGTCTCTACTGAAAACTACCCCCACTTCCTCTAGGAGACCCCCCTGCTAGCTTTCTGTTAGTGTTGCGGCCTGGGCAGTTCTGCAGATTGTCACAGAATATGTCAAGGATCCCTCCCTGGGAAGCTTTGATGAGAGCTGTGCTCAAGGATGGGTCCCAAAACAATGAAGCCACTTCCATGCTTGGCACAAAGATCACAGAGCCTGCCTAGTGGGAGAGCCAGACTGGAACCCGGAATGCAGGATCCTGTGCTGTGGGATGCGGTCAGGTCAAGACTATCCTCCGAGGCCCGCCGCATCCACAGCCCTACCCAGAGGCTACGATCTGCTGCCCCTGCCCAGAGCTGTGGGTCTTTCTGAGCCCCACCTGAGAGTGGCAGGTGGCGAAGGTGGCACTGTGGATGATGCTGCACTGCTTCTGGGCCCAGGCCTTGCGGTAAGGGTTGGTGGTGCAGGGGTCCTTGGGCACCAGGGCATCCGGGCAGGACGGGGAGAACTTCCAACTGTTTCCAAACTCTAGCACATCGCTCACTACGGCCTGGCTCCGTGTGGTGAAGTCATTGAGGGCATTGCCATCGAAGTTCCCACACAGGCCGCAGACCCTGCCCTGCAGAAGCACAGGGAGAAGGGAGCCTGGGCACAGAGCCTGGCCAGGAGCAGAAGAGGGAGGGCACCCAGCTCCCCTGGGCAGCACCAAGGGAACTTGCATGGGCACAAGGTGTGAAGCAGGTCCTGGGGTACCCCATAGAGCCCTCTGCCATAGCAAAGGCCAGTGGACAGAGCCAGCATCCATCCCAGGCTCCAAAGCACCTGTCGGTGAGTGTGGCTCAACTCTTCACTCTGGAACCTGGCTGTGTAGGTGATCTCTCCTTCCAGACCAGGGGAGCAGGAAGCCCTTGCTGGCCTGCA
Organism: Callospermophilus lateralis; assembly: GCF_048772815.1. Classification (NCBI taxonomy): domain Eukaryota; kingdom Metazoa; phylum Chordata; class Mammalia; order Rodentia; family Sciuridae; genus Callospermophilus; species Callospermophilus lateralis. The sequence continues at coordinate 211,433,715 of NC_135306.1, forward strand.
CTCACCTTGTAATGCTGATGCAGACCGATGAACACGCTGGTCTTCCGGTCCCAGGACACCACCAGCCCACTGCGGGTCTCGATGACCAGGAAGATGCCCATGTAGCGGATCTTGTAGGGCAGATCCCCACCCTGCCCCCTTTCCAGCACCTTGAAGCCCCCCTCGTGGAGGATCATCTCATAGCTCTGCAGAGGGAGGCACACAGGGACATCAGCTGCAGGTTGCTAGGGGGCAGAAGCCAGCCTGCCAACCCTGAGGACCCTCTCCAGCCAGGGAGTTCATGCACACAGGGGACTGAGGTGTAAGGAACCCTGGTGGAGGGAGTTTGGCCGGAGGATGGCAGGAAGTGCTGGTAGCTAGGGGAGGTTGTGGGAATGTCAGGCTGTGTACTAGCTGAGGAGCCCCCAAAGGCCCGCTCTGTCCAGCCCTGTGCCCCATACCACCCCTCACTCCCCTCGACCGACTATTGTTGCCTTCTCAGCTCCTCCCCATCCTTCGAGGGGGAAGCGCCCTGATCCAGAGCTCTTCTTTCTGCCTCGGGAATGCTTTTTCTGAAAGGAGTGCCCCAGGCATGGTAGGGTGAATTATGCCCCCACCCCCGAAAAATTGGTCCACAGTTGAATCCCCAGGCTATGTTACTGTGACCTTATGGGGAAGGGGGTCTTTGCAGGTGATTCAGAGAAGGATCTTGAAATGGGATCAACCTGCATTACATGGCAATGTACTTATGAAAAAGAGGAGAGCACACATAGTGAAGGCCATGAGGAGACACAGGCAGAGACTGGAGTGGAATGGCCACAAGACAAGGACACTGAGGTCCCTAGAACTGACAAGCCATGAAGGGCCCTCCCAGGCCTCTCAGGAGCCTGGCCCTGCATTTCTGATCTGGGACCTCTGGCCCCAGGATGGAGAGGCAGCAAGCATCTGCTGTCCTGAGTCCTGGGCTTGGGCGTGTCCGCTACGAACAAGCACCACGGGAACAGCACTGTGGCAGAGAGCCCAGGATGGAGTTCAGGCTGGGGGGCTGCAGGGGTTGCTCCGCTCTCACCCCCAGGAAGAGTCTGATGGCCTTGGAGCAGGTGCTTCCTGTGGTCCCACAGGGGACGTTCTCAGTGGTGATGCGGAAAGTCCCGCTGGAGTTGCCATTGCCCCCACAGTAGTCCTGGGCAGGAAGAGATGACGCTGGTCATGGGCCCCAGCCATCAGACTTCGGGAGAGGTGGGGCCACCCACCTGGGCCAGGGTCATGGGCCCCAGCCACCAGCCTTGGGGAGAGGTGGGGGCACCCACCTGGGCCAGGGTGTATTGGCAGCTGCCTTCGAAGCTGTAGCGCTCGCCATCAAAGGTGATAAAGTGGCCATCCCCGTAGGCCACACAGGTGCCCAGGCAGGGCTGGCTGCTGCACTCCCACCGGCGGTTCCTGCAGGTGCTGTTAGACGGTGGGGTGGGGGGTTGCTCACAGAGCTTGCCCTCTGAGGCTGCTGGCCATCCCTGTGCCTGCATTCTGCCCCCTCCAGGCTCAGGGGCATACTTGTGGCAAGGGCAGCCTTGCTGTGGGCATGCATCCTGTCACCTTGGGTCAGAGACCCAGGCCCCTTCTCCACAGAATGTGGTCCTATAAGCATGGCCACCTGCCAAGGCTCTGCTACACCCAGGCCATTTCAAGTCACTGTCCCCGTGTACACCTCCAAGCCCGCTGACTCTAAGGGGATCAAGACCTACCAGGTGTTGCAGTCGACCCGGATGGTGGCCCCCGGCTTGTAGGATGCCTCATTGTGGACACAGGGGCAGTCCTCCTTGGCAACGCAGCCCCCACTCCCATCTGCCACCAGCCCCGGGGGACACACGCAGCCTGAGACACAGTGTGTGCTGAACTATGGGGCACAGGGAGTCTGGGTCAGGGACTAAGAGAGGCCTGTTTGCCCCAGTTCAGGGTTTTAGGACACCAAGTGGACACTGTCCATCCTAGGAGTGTCCAAACAGAAGCCACACAGGTGTGGAGTATCTGGGTCCACAAAGCTCACAGCCATTGGTCCCCCAGAGGCATCAGGACCCAGGATCATCACAGGGTACATCCCCCTAGCTTAGGATCTCGGCTGGGGCCATGGGCTGTGCCATGGCTGTGCCCGGAAAGACTCACACAGTCCATGTCCAAGGAGTGGCAGCTCCTGAGGCACTCGACCCCTGGGGTGCCCGCTGAGACATTGCTGCAGTCCAGATACATCATGGGCGCCACACACCCTGGGGAGATCAAGCATGTGGGAGGGGCCCAGGGATAGAGTTGCCCTGGACCTCAAGTCCATCCTGCTGTGGTGTGGTGAATGCTGCCCAGGTGGTGTAGCCCAGGACCCCAACCTCAAGGGCAACCTCCACACTGTGGGACAGACTCCTGGCCTTTCTCCACCTTGAGCAACGCTGCTGGGCCTGAGGCAGGGTCTAGGCAGGGACTGATGGCCCCAGGGTGCTGGGCAGGGCAGGTGCTTTACCAAATGCGGCCTTCTGTGTCAGGGCTCCCAGGCAGCTCAGCTTCCCATCTGCACATGAGCTGCAAAAAACAGGCCAGCCTGCTCTGGACCCAGCGTCTCCCACAGACTCCACCCCAGGCTTCCTGCACCCCCAAGGGCCGGCCCTCTCCAGGCCGTCCCACCTCCTGAAGAGGCGGGAAAGCTGCTCCTGGGCCTGCATGTTCAGGAAGGCAGCTGGACATAGGGAGAAGGACATGGCCCTCAGCTTGTCCTACCGTTTGCACCTAGAATGTCACTGAAAGGCCTGCATGCCAAAGGCTTGGCAGCCAGTCTTTGGAGCTATGGGGAGGAGTGGAGGAGCAAGGTCACTGGGGCAGGTAAAGGGGATGTTGAGGGGATGCGGGACCCTGGCCCCTCTCTCACTCTCTGGCTCCCCGCCATGCAGAGTGCAAGTTTGCCACAACATCCTGCCTCACACAGCAGCAGAGCCAGCCTGCAACCTCCAAAACTGTGGCTAGAGTAACCCTCGTCATAGGTGGCCTCAGGTTTCATGTCACGGTGATGGAAACTGACTGACATGGCTTGTGAAGAAACTGCCTTCAAGGCAGGGAAAGAGTGGGGTCAGGGCACACCCTGCTGGCCCCAGTGAGAACTGCCTGGCAGGAGGCCCACAGGGCACACACTGCCACCACTCTCTGGTCCCCAAGACCCTCACACAACCTCCAGACCTCTTGGTAGAGGGCCTGGCAGGTGTCCTCCCCCAGCCTGGTCCCTTTGTGTCTCAGATCCCTTCGGGGATGGGATGGGGCACAGAAATATCTGGCATGAACAGACCTGCAGCCAGACCCTGCCTGCCTGGGCTGGGGGCAGTAATGAGTTGTGAGGGTGGCTTGGAGGGGCGAGGGGTACAGGGAGCTCAGGCCCTCCCAGTCCATGGCCCTCCTTACCACACCATGCTGTTTTCCTGCACGGTCTCCCCATTGGCCACCATGGTGCCGTGCAAGTAGCAGGGGCACTTCTGGGCGGGCACACATATGCCTGCGTCATTCAGGAAGGTGTTCTCCGGGCAGGTGCAGCCATCCACAGGCACAAAGCTGACACTGCAGGTGGTGTCGGCCTCACTCAGGGCATGGCAGGTGGGCGGGCAGGTGTCCACCACATACTGGTAGATCTGAGACTTGGGGCAATCGCTCATGTACTTGGCTGTGTGGGTAAGGGTGAGGGACAGGTCAGTGGCTGGCAACCTGGCCCAACCCCCCACCTCCTCTGACTGGAACAGTGAACGTCCTCATGAGGTTGGGTGGGGACACACAAAGCTCTTGGCCAAGAATCCAGTAAGCAATCACTGTCCCCCACCAAGGCCCGCAAGCCCCACTCCCACCCATGAGGCCTAGACAGCTGTTGAGGGGACCCCATCCTCTGAGGGAGTACCCCAGCTGGCACTCACTGCAGATGCCGGCCCTCCAGCCACGCAGCAGCACGCCCTCAGCAGCACAGGCCTGCACGTAGGAGGACAGGGCCGCACACATGCAGTCCTCGCTCTTCTCGCAGTTGCACGTGTCGAACATGCAGTTCTGGGGGCCAGAGATATCAGGGTCAGGGACCTAGTCCCCAGGGTCCCTCATCCCCATTATTTCCTCCCCCCTTAATCCACCCAGGGTCAGGACTCAAAGACAGATGGCCTGTGTGGGGGACTTGACAGTAGGGCTCCTTGGGGGGTGGCCTGGGCCTCATGTTAGGAACAGAGCCTGAGGCCATCTTGGAGAAGTGGTGGCAGGCCAGCAGAGTGGAGTCTGCTCTGAAGGCCAGGTCGGGACTGGGTAAATCTGGGGTCCACAAGACTAGGACAGGCCCAACTTGCATGGAGATACTTCACTCAGGATGATCTGTGGGGGTGTGTGTGGCTAGGTGGGAAGGGGAAACTGAGGAAGGGTCTGGTGAGAGGCAGTGTCAACAGGATGGGCATGGGGGTGAGCTTGGCTCTGTCATCAGAGAATGCCCCCAGGGCTAGGGTTACATGCTTTTTAGAACTTTGGACTTCCAGAAAAGTGACCCCCAAGCCACCTGTTGTGGGTTAAATTGTGTCTTCAAAAAAGGTGCCCCAGAGTTCTTCCCAGCTCCTATGGACAGGCCAAGTGTGCAAAGACTGGAGTAAAGTCAAGGCCAAGCGACGGCCCTCTTCCAGTGACTGGCGTCCTCATGAGAGTGAAGTGTTGACACAGAGCAGATGTCCACATGGAGCCTAAGGCCAGAAGGACCCTCTCCGGGAGCTTCCAGGACTCTTGCTTCTGGCTACATGCCCATGCTGTCCGTCAGCTCCAAATGGGCAGTTCTCACTTCAGGGCTCTCCCAATCCACGGGAGGCAGTGTGTGTGTGTTGGGGGGGGGGGGGGAATGAGGCCCTGATGAGGCAGGGGTGCTCCAAGGGCTCCTCTCCAGCCGCCCCCCCACAGCCCACCCCAGCCTCTCATGGACTCTGACCGAGTAGAAGGATGAGGGGTTGATGGTGGAGTGGCAAGCAGAGAAGGGGCCTGTGCGGTTGGTCAGCAGTGAGCACCAGTGCTGGGCGTAGTTCTCTGGAGAGGGAGAGAAGTGGCTACTGCCCCTCGCTGGCCTCTCAGCCAGGGAATGGGGCTGGAATGTGGGGCTTCCACCATCATGCCCAGGGTGCCTCCCTCCTTAACGCTAACCCGCTCGTGCTATCTGCCTACACAAGGCCACTCAAGCCCTGCCAGGGTCCCTGTGGTCCCAGGGTCAGTCAGGGCTGCCTGGTGGGATTGTGGGGGAGAGGGTACCGTTCTCCACACTGAGTGAGCAGGGGTCCTCGAAGATGTTCTTGGCGTTGGGGCAGGCAGCCTGGGTCTTCCAGGTGTTGGAGAAGGCGGCACCTGTGCCCTCCACCACGCCACTGAGGGCCATGAAGTCATCAGCTTGGTTCTGGTTGAAGTTCCCACACAGCCCTGGGGCAGGGGCCAGGCAGCAGGTACAGCAAGTTGTCTACTCAGCCTGTCCTCCCCAATCCTCAAGGCAGATAAAGGGGGAACTCCTCTGGGGTTGCTTCCAGAACCATCTGCAGATAAGCTGGGTAGAGGCTGGCCTGAGCTGGGGCAGCACAGCTTGTTCTCTGCTTTTTGGCCACTTTCCTGGCCACCAGTCAGCTGTCAGGCATCCTGGGCTGATGCTGGGGTCTTCAGCACTCCCTGTCCACTGCCAGCTTCTGTCTACCCACTGCCTTGCAACCTCCAGCTGTGTACAGACCTCCTCCCCAGCCCAGCCCCCAAACCACCAGGGCCTCACCACACATCTGGCCATGGTAGGCGGGGTCCAGCCTGAGATACACCTGCATGAGGGGCACCAGCTGCACCTGCACCTGCAGGCCAAGGCCTGTCTGCACCAGGATGAAGAAGGACGTGGGTCTGAAGATGGTGATGTTGGCTGTGGTGGAGGGGTGCGTTGTCAGGGGTACTTGAAGCCTGGCTAGCCAGACAGGCAGTGCTGCCTGGAACAGGTAGCAACTGGGCCCAGCCACCCTGCTGGATCCTGCAGCATAGGCAGGAGCTCTCATGCCTGTGGCCCACAGTATTCACAGGTCCTGAAGGACTGCTAACCTCCCAAGAGGGCAGGTCCCCACAGCATCCTGGGGCAGGACCTTTGCCACCCCCAAGTTGTAGGTAAGAGGCCATGAAGGACTTGCAGGGGAAGAGCTGGATCCTGCTGGGCTCAGGGGCTGACCCCTGCTTGGGAGGTGCTGAACCTAGCCCGGTGTCTCAGGAAGCTACGCACCTGCTGACACAGGCAACTGGGTGTAAATGGAGTTCATGAACACGCCACCGCTGGCCTGGATCCGGATGGTCTGGAGGGACGGGTCACGGTCAGTGGCTAGAGGAGCTGTTGTGGCAGCCAGCCCCAGGTGGCCACCCAAAGGGGAGCGAGCTCTGGCCTGGGGACCCCACAGGGACAGAACCGAGGGAAGCTCAGGGTGACAGGCATGGTGGACCCCAGAACTGTCCACCTGGGAAGTGGCTGCCCCAGGAGCCAAAGCAGGGGGTCTGACTCATCTCCCAGGCCTCCCACCTCTGCTCCTCCCAGCCCAGGGCACGGTGGTGCACAGGACTGGTCTCTCACCGTGTCCCCACCATTGAGGCTGAGTGTCACTCCTCTGAGACAGTTCTCTGTGTCTGTCCGGCCGCATTTCCGCAGCTCAGCCAGCACAGTGAAGCTGCTGTCGGCACATTTCTGTTGGGAGACCGCGTGTGTGTGAGCTAAGTGTGGGACAGGAGCATCCCTATGCCCAATGCTGATGTGACCCCGTGGAAGAGTGGCCTTGGCACCAGGTCACCCCCAGGCAGCTTGTCTCGGGGCCTGGGGCTTCCCTCCCAGCAGGGGAGCGCCCCCAAGCAGACAGCCACTAGGAACTCTCACTAGGGTGGGAGGGCTGAGGGACCCAGAGGCCCTGCCGGGGGCTGCACCTTGGACAGAAGGTAGTTGCAGTCTCCGTGGACATCATATGTCTTCTTGTCATAGGTGGAGATGTGGGACCCTCCCTGCACAGAGCAGGTGCCAGGGCACGGCTGGTCCTGACATTGCCACAGACCCCCAAAGCAGGTACTGGGTGGAAAGACCGTAAGCAGGAGGGGTGTGGGGAAGAGGCGGGCCCACCCCTCCCACCCTGTCAAGGCTGGGGGCCCACCAGGAGCTGCAGGTGGTAGTAAAGGAGGTCCCAGGCATGTAGGTGTGGCCGCTGTGGGTGCAGGGGCACTGTGCCAGAGGCAGGCAGCCAGAGTGCGTGATGTCGTCCAGCACCATGCCTGGGGAAGGGATGAGGGGGCTAGTGAGCACAGGGCCCCCCTGTGCACAGATGGGGACACTGAGGCATAGAGAAAGGTCACCTTCCCAGGGTGTGGGGGCATCTTGCCTCAGAAGTAGAAGAGCCCCTAGACTGTACTGCCCCTGCCTGAACCCTGGTGGCTTGGGGTGAGCACTGTGTCCTCTGGCCTGCTTCTCCACCTGGCTCCTGGGCTCTGTGACACCTGTGCTGCCTCCTCCCACAGGACATCAGGTCTCTGGCTTCCTAACAGTGCCCACCCCAACCTTGACCCTTGGGTGGGACCCCAGGTCGGGCCCTGCAGCCCTCCAAGGTGAGGAGGGCTGTCCTGGGCCCTCAGCAGATGCTGGGGTCAGATGTTGGAGACAGTGACCCTGAAGGTGCTAACGGTGGGGCAAAGGGCACAGGCCTGCCTGGAGGGCAGAAGCAGCCGGCCACACAGTGGTCCTCGCAGAGCTGGGAGCGCTGGGGGTTGGAGCAGGTGTCTGTGCAGGACGAGCCACACTCCTGGTGCTGCATGTTCATGGGGCACGTCCGTGCTGCAATAGGGAGGCAGCCCTTAGCCCAGGCATCCCATCCAACCACTCAGGTCAGCTGGGACTGCACCCATTCCCTGTCTCCATGTCCACCACGGTCCCCAAAAGGTGTCTCCTGGGAGAGACAGGATGTGAGGGACGCCTGGGCCCCATGCCTCCCACATGCCCTTCTTCCCACCATGCCCTGAGGTCCTGACACATGTCTGCTCACTGTGCCTGAGGTTCAGGTCCTTCCTCTGGGCCCCCAGCCCCCGAGGTTTCACTTCTGTGTTGTCTCCACAGCTATCCCGCCACCTGCCTCTCTCCTCACTTGCTCCTCTTTTTGGGGCCCCTGAGTAGCCATTTCTTCCCTGTTGTCTCTCCAGCCAGATGCCAGGCACTGGCTCCCATTGTATGCCCTGGTCCCTGTGGGGGGCACTCACGGCAGAGTTTGGGGCCCCTCCAGTTCTGTGGCTGGCCCCCTGCTTGGGCACACTGGCGGGAATACTCGGCAATGGTAGCACATGGGCATGTGGGGCAGTGGCACAGATCCTGGACACAGGCAGTCACATACGGATCGGGGTCCACCAGCTTATTGCACTCAGCGAAGGCCGGGCCCAGCAGGGTGCAATGGCAAATGTCCTCCTGGGGGGGGACAGGGAGGCTGTAGGATTGCCACAGTGCTTATCTGGGGACACTGCCCCTTACAGACCAGACCAAGGAATCCCTCCTTCCCCTTGAGATTCCTTCCACTCACCCAGCAACCCACCCATCCACCCACCCACCCATCCATCCACCTACCCATTCCAGGCCACATCCAAAGGAGGAGTCCTCTGTGATATTAGTAAGGGCTTCTTGTTCTGGGGTCTCTGGGTGCCTCCTTGGCCCAACCTGATAGAGGCAGGCACTTGGGCTTCTGGTGTGTGCCTACCACCCACCCACCTGGAGCATGTGTGCCCTAGATTCACCCAACTTCCCATGCCCATTCTGTTCTGCTGGTGGGCGCTGGGCTGACTGCCTTCCTGGGGTCCAAACACCAGTGCCCAGCCTCTGGCTATATGGGAAACAGAGACCCACTCTCCTCTGTCAGGCAAGGACGCTCCTCAGACCTTAGACCATGGCCTGACTGTGCCATGGTCCCACATCAGCTGCCAAGGCCTCCTGCTGTTCCTGCCCCCTGGGGTCACATGGAGAAAGTGCTCACTTCATATGTGCAGTTGTTGTCTAGTGAGGGCAGGGGGTCCTGGCAAGTCTCCGTAGGACCATCCAGCTTCTGCAGGTTCCCAAACTGGAGAGGGCTCAGCCTGGTGTCTACCAGAGAGAAAGCACAGTGTGGGTAGAGCTGCAGGCTCAGGAGCTGGGAGATGGACCCCCTGCAGTCAGCCAACAGGAGAATCCCACACCCAGAATCGAACACCCCCAAAATGGCTTACCCACCCCACCTCCCTCCATGCTGGTGCCCCTGCCCAAATCTGCCTTCCTAGGCTCCCTGGGACTATTGGCCCTTGGCTGGCTGGGCACACTGGTCCCTGGTCCCTGGCCTCCAGGCAGCACTCACTGTGGACAAAGAATTCATTGCTGGCTGGGAACCCGTTGAAGTCTCCACACAGCCCACATGTCTGGTTGGCATACTTAGAGTCCAGTTCCAGCTGAAGGCAGAACAGGGGCAGCTCCATTTGGTCATGGCCCCTGGCTCCAGGGCCTGCCTGGTATGTCCCCCCATTCCACCTGCCCTGGGGGTCAGAAAGGTCCCCTCCAACCCCCTGTATGTCCCTATGATAGTGATGCTTACCAGGGCACTGTCCCTCCCATTCCACAGAAAGGTCAGTAGCAGCTGGACGCTGACCTTCACATAGTCACCACTCTGCTCTACCAGGAAGCCAGCACGGCTGTAGGGCAGCTCCTCCCTGGGAAGAAAGTTCCAGTCCTCCCTCAGCAGGGCATGAGTGGGTCCCAGTGCCCTTCCAGCTCTGGTCCTGGCCCCACCTGGGAGTCGTGGTAGTGGCAAGGGATTGGGGCCCAGAAGACTGGTGGTGGCTCCCCAGGGCCCTGCTCACCGCTGTCCATTGACAAGGACAGAGCTGTGGGACAGCTCCAGCACCAGCCCCTGGGTCTTGAGGACAATGCGGCTGATGGTGGAACTGGAGCCTGCCAAGCTGCGGCGCAGCTGCAGGTTGAAGTCCTCGTAGGCGGCTCCACAGTGGGCAGAGAACACGTAGTTGCAGAGGCCGGGGAAGCGGAAGACGTCGCCGTCGAAGGTCTTGTAGTGGAAGTCGCCCCAGGTGCTGCATACCCGCCCGTTGTGGGCCCGGTTCAGGGCTGCAGGGAGCCGTGTGATGGAGCCACCTCTGCATGTACCCACCCCACGCCCTCTGCCCACTCTGTGCCAGCCCCACAGAGACCAGGCACCTGTATTGGAGCAGAAAAGCTGGCAACGACGCTGCTCTTGGAGCTGCGCTGACGCACCAGTCCTCCCACCTGCGACAGGGCGCTGTGCCCCAGGGTGCTCAACAGCTGTCCACAGGGAAGCCTCGGGCCCTGCCCAGAGCTGCCTGGTTGCCCCACACTGTACCACCCTGACCCCCAGGTCTGTGACCCCCACCCCAGCTGGTGGGGGTGCCGCCTACTTACAGCTTGTGCTGGGCATGATGGTGGTAGGTGGAAAGACCACAGGCCAGGCAGACAAAGACGGGAGGTAGACTACAAGTGAGGGCCAGGTCATTTGGAGTGCCCTTCCCAGGCCCCTGCCCTCTGTGATACCCACCCCAGGGACATTGGGGAGCCTAGGACTAATGCATTGGTCCAGGTGGTAGGGCTATCCTATTCTTCATTGCTCAACTCTGGACACTCCTAGACCCTGGAAGCACTCCTGCCCTGTGTGTTTCTGTGTGCATGAGTCGTGTGTATATGTGTGTGCACACGTGCACGCTCACACACATGTGAGCATCTGATCCTATGCTCCACACTCTGTCTTCTCTGGAACTCCTTATGCCTGGCACCATCCAGGAGGGTCTTGGTGGGACACATGGCTATGTGAAAAGGTGTCACCTTGCCTGGCTGGAACCCTCTGCCTGGTCAGGAGCCCTCATACCAGAGCTTAGGACACATACCACTATTTGTCCTGTGATTGTCCTGGGTGGGTTCTGGGTTCCCCAAGCTCAGCTCCTCATGGCCCTGCGTCTCTGCAGGAAAGGGGATGGAAATCAAAGAGAAGCCAGACCTATCAGCAGCCTTGACCATGACAGACTCTGGCCTGAGGCCCATCTCTGCACAGCAGCTCTGGGAACTGGACAGGACTCGGCCCAGCACCGGCAGCCCTGCCTACTGTGTGCCCCAACCCTGCCACTCAACACACAGAAGCTGGCTGGCTGCCTTGGAGCTCTGTGCTGCCCCCAGGCAAAGTGAGCCCTGCCAGTGACATCTCTCGAGTGACAGGAGATGCCCCCACCAGCTCAAGGAAGAGAATGGAATCAGGAAATGGTCCTGGTCCCTGAACCATGGCTGCCATCTAGGGGGTTCTGCCCCATCCCTCCTGTCCCAGGGGACAAAGACCAGCTTTGTGAGGGTGGACCACAGTTGAAGATTTCCAGGTGTGACTTAGCAGAAACCCAAGACCAGAACCAGGTCCCAGTTGGAACCACGAGTCAGATCAGGTATCAGGCTCCCAGTGTGGGGATGGTTGTCCAAGGTGACCTGAACTGTCCGCTGCCTCTCGGCAAGGCTGCGTCCACCAGCCTGACTTCTGGGGAGCCTGGAGAAGGGCAGCTTCAACCTCACAGGCTCCCAGGGCCCTAGTGGCTCAGGTGAGGCCAGCTGCTCTACAAGGGGCCAGGTCCCCACTCTGGCACTCAGGCCTGGACACAGCCACACTCACTCGATGCCACAGCAGCTCAGCCTCCTGTTTGATTTTCCCAGCCATGTCCTGCTGGAGACTGGAAACCGCAGGGACTGGCCGTGCATGAATCCCATTCAAGGACCCTGCTTGACTGCTTTTCCCAGAAGCACGGCCACTCCCTCTCAGCACCCCTGGCCCTAGACCCACAGCCCCTCCCCAGCACAGATGGCCCAGCCTGGCCCCTGCCACCTACTGTTTCAGTCTCAACAATGCCAGGTGTCACACCGGATCAGACCACCCCCAACCTGTGTGCATCCGCCCTGTGCAGGCCCTCCTCAGGCCAGGCAGCCTGTGTCTCCGTCTCTGTCACTGGCAGAGACATGCCAGCTGTCAGCCACTGGGAGCACCTGGTCTGGATACACACTCCCATGAGCTAACATGTCTAGGAGAGAGAGACCTGAATCCCTCTGCGGGTCCAGCTTACCCCATCAGCCACAGCTGTGACAAAAATCAAGTCCACTTCTGGGCTTTATTTGCCCCCACCAAACCAGAGAGTTAGAGGAGGGAGCCACTCATGAGCAGGCCCACCCTGCTCAGGCCCCCAAGAGCCTGGACAGTGGGGCACATGGCTGAGCAGAGCAGGCTAGCATCCAAACCTGGCAGCGGGCATGGCCTCCACAGCTTTCCCCGGTCCTGGAGAAGGAATCACCCCAGCCTCAGTCCTCCAAGAACCCCCATGCCTCCTGGTCACAGGAGGTGATCTCGTGTCTGCCCAGGCCCTGAGCTCCAATGGGAGCAGAGCTGGGGAGGCTGGGCCCCAGGCAGCCATGCCCAGCTCACTGGGGCCATGTCTTTCCCTGATGACAGTAAGTATTAGCACCATGGCTTTCCCAAGAATAGACAGCTAAGGGAACCAGCTGGGTGACAAGGGCCATGCAGCCTGTGTGGCATAAGATGCAGGGCAGGCAGGCAGGATGTTAGGAACCCAGGTCAGCCCTGGGCTCAGGTGGCAGCTCTGGGCCTTGCTTGTCCACCTGGCTCTAACCCTATTACCCAGACATAGTTCCCCCCTTACCAGGAGGCCCAGCCCCACTGGGGGTGCTCTGCCAGCTGTTATCCCAGCTGTGGAGGACAGGCTGTACCTGGGCAGAGGACCATGTCGGGGCTGCCCCTCCTCACTGTGAAGCTGGGCCTCTCAGAGCCCCGGAGAGATCCCAGCCATGCCCCTTGCTAATGGCCTCTCCTGCTCCAACCTGAAGCCAAGATCCTCAGGGGTTCCTCCCAGGGCCCTGCCCCGAGGCTGAGGATCTTCTCCCAACACCCTCAGCCAAGCTGGTCTCTGGTTCTTGACACTATGTTGGCCCGAGTGGGACGTGGGCTGAGGACCCAGGAGTCCCATGAGGCCAGGGGGCCATGGTGTCAGACATATGGAGAGGGCATTGTGTCCAGCTGGTCAGGAAAATGCCCAGGTGGAGGCTACCCTACGGGAAAACAGCATCGAGAGAGCGAGGGGCTTTGGCCTTACCTGCCGGCCACACCATGAGCAGGGCTTCGAGGGCCCACACCAGTGCCCAGCTCCTGCTGCTGGTGCCCATCCTGGGGCTGGCACGGCGGGCTGGCAGTTGAGGAGGGAGTGGGGCAAGGTGCTCCCTCTCTGGGGGCCTGGGCTTATGTAGTGGAGCACATTGGCCCAGCTTCAAGGCCAGGCAGGGCACTGTCCGCTCCAGGCAGCCAGGGTGTTTGTTCTTGGGGAGGGGCTGGGGCAGGAAAGAGGCCTGGAGGAGGAAGGATTTGCAGCTCTGTGCCACCAGACAGGGGTCACCCTCTCCACCCCCTGCAGCTTCTGATGATTGGGAGGGAGAGGGCAGGGCCACTGGCCCGGGCTGCTCTGGATACAGAGCTCCTGGGCCTGTGGGGAGGGCAGTCGCAGACCTGCCCAACGTCAGCTCCTCCTGGAACTTGGCCCACAGAGGAGTGGGCTGGAGGGGTGGAGGGCCTAGCCTGCGTCAGCTCATGGTCCCTGATGAGTGACAAGGCACTGTGGGCAGACTGACTTCTCTAGGGTCATTGCCTGGCTTGGCCCCATGGCTCCTGCTCAGCTCAAGAATGCCCCTTGGTCATGTGTACCTGATCTTTGTGACTCACGGGCTTCCTGGGTGGAGGATCCATGTGCAGAGACCCCAGTGCAGCTGGGAGAGCCCTCTGGGAAGGCACGAGGCTTCACTCTGCTGGGGAGAGAGGTTCAAGGCTGGCTGGCCAAGGCAGGCCAGAAGCTCCTGCATCCAGCTCCTCCTCCAGAGCCAGCGTGTCACACCTGTGTGGGGGTGAAGAAGTGTGCACTCCCGGGGTCCTGGACATGCAAAGGTGCTGCACACAGGCTGGGGAGTGGTGGCAATGAGGGCCACCGGGGTTTCCTGGCCCCACTGCCCACCCTGCCCAAGCAAGGGCCTCTAGGCCCCAGCCTTTAAATGTACTTGTCAAGCTTCTCAGGCACAAGGTGGCCACTGCTGGACCGTGAACAGCCTCTACCAGCACCCTCTACAGGATGCACACGCGGATGCCCTGGCTTAGCGCTTCTTCCCTGTTTGATGGACACTGGGCTTTCCGTTCCCTGTCTTGCAGTCTGAGAATCTGCCCTGGGGTGGACCCCAGGTCAGGGAGCACCAGGGCCTGTGGCTCAGCCAGCTGCTGGAGCACTCGGGAGTTTTCTAGGTCTGCTTGTTTTGTTTGCTGCGAGATCAGCATCTCGGCAGCTGCACCCTGCTCCCCTGTCTCTGTATCTCTGAGGATGAATTTGTAGAGGTGGAATTACTGGGAAAATGGTAACCCATCTTAAAACCGGAACCACTCCATGCCCACTAGGCTGGCTGTGATGAGAGAGAGAGAGAGAGGACAGCGAGGGTTGTCAAGGACGTGGAGAAAGCAGAGGCCTGCATGCTGAGGGTGGGCTGGAGAAGGGCGTGGCCGCGTGAAGAACAGCCCTCAAAAGGGGTATGCCCTGTGGTTCCTCCAAAAAATGGAACTAAAATCTCTGTGTGATCCAGTATCCCACTCCTAGGTACTTGCCCAAAAGAATCAAAAGCAGGGACTCAGATCCTTGCACCCTGTAGTCCTCACAGCATCCTCCCCAGCTCCTGAGAGGTGGAGCAGCCCACGGTGGATGAATGGCAAACAAAATGTGGTCCACCTGCACAGGGGAGTACGCAGCTTTCAGAGGGCATTCTGATGTATCCTACAAACTTGAGGGCCGAGCTGGGTGAGATAAGAGGATCGCAGAAGGACACTCACATGAGGTCCCTTCTGTGGTCAATCACAGACACGGAGGAGGAGGAGAGGGACTGGGAGAGGGAGTGGTGCTCAACGGGGCAGCGCTCCAGCTGGGAGGTGAGGAAGCTCTGACAGCCGCGCAGTGTGAGTGCCTCAGGCCCCGTGCACTAAATGTGGTCAGGATGGGGACTTCTGGGTCTTGGGCATTGTACCATAATAGTGATTTCAAAAGTTTTTGACACATTTTGCTGACTATCGCCCCTTGCTTGACCAATGGCCCCACAGACTGCCCCTGGGCTCAAGAGTGCTGCTGGCCAGGCCGGGACCTGTCTTCCCTTTTGTCCACTGTTCCTTTAATGAAGGCCTGCTGTGGGGAGGCCTCAGGATCCCAGGCTAGTGTTCCAACTGGTTCGTCCCCACCCTGTCATTCCCCAAGTCGCAGGTTCCCAGGGATAAGGTTTTCATGGTCTCCAAAGTTTTCTTCCATATCCAGCCCATTGCCGCAGGGCTGGAGGAACCCCCACCCTGGCCTGGGGTGGGCTGGTACCCTGGCCTGGACCCTCTGTGCTCATGGGCTGCTCACTTGCTGGACCCCATTCTCCTCGGTCTTCCCACAGGTTGGGCAAAAAGCTGGTGGCAATAACACCTGGGCACCATCCCGGATGTTGCTAGGTGTGGGTCCACTGCCTGGGTGGCCACCTCTCCCCTGCCCCAGCAGCCCTGAGGCCTCTGTCCTTGCTGACCTGGGGTCCGGCGTACTCCAGCCCTTTGTTGAGTCAGGGGGTCCTGCCTGTCCTTGCCCACCTTCTCCTAGATGGAGCTCCTCAGGGGTGGGCTCAGCCCTGTGTTCACTCAGCGCTCAACAAAGGCTTGTGGTAAGGGGGGCAGCTGCAGCCCCAACCCAGGTCCTGCCCTCGTACTGCCTGGGCACCCTCCCATGGACAGGGCAGGACAGGCCCAGTGTGGCCGGTCAGGGTCACGGCTATTGAGACACCCGGATGTGGCCAGCCACCCAGCCTGTTTGCTCAGCCTGCGGGGCCAGTTTACCTCTTCACAGTTGAAGGAGCAGGGAGCAGGGGTAAGGAGGAAGGGACATGGCTGTTCCTGCTGGGAAGGGGGAGCTGGCCAGCGGCCCCCAGGGCTGTGCCAGGAACCTGCCCTGTGGCTCTGATGGTAGAGCCTGGCCCAGCCTGGGGCGAGTCCCTGTCCATCATTCTAGCCTCTGAGCCCAGACAAAGGGGACTGCACAGAGCCTCGGGAGGGCACATCGCCCTGGACAAAGACCCCAGGTCACACAGAGGCCACTCTGGACTCATCCCATGAGGAGTGAGGGCCTGCCTTGACCCTGTGGGCCATGACACCTTCCCCAGTCCCTTCCAGAGGCCGTCTCTACATATGCCACCTCTTGCCACAGCTGCTACCAGCCCAAGCCACTGCCCACAGTCACCAACTGCCCAGCCCTGCTCACCCTCAGCCCTGGTGGACGGCCCTGAGGGCTCAGCCCCGACATAGGGTTGTCCACATGGCCAATGGCCCTTGTGCTGTGGCCAATGCTGTGGTGACAGCCTGCAGGAGTCCCCAGCTCTCCGTCCCTGGCCGTGCCAGGAGTGGGCTGGCAGGGCCATGTGGTGGCTTCGAGGAGCTGTCCCTCTGCCACGGCAGCTGCTCCATTTTACAGCCACACCACAGGGACACTGTTCGAGTCCCCAGCTGGCTGGCTTCTGGCTTGGGTGAGAGGCAGCCTCTGGTTTGGGTGTGCATTCCCTAAGCCTCTCCATGTGGTGCTCTTTCCGTGAGCCCACTGCCATCCACAGGTCCTCTGTCCCCTGACGCGTGGGTTTCCTGCTGTTTGGGGCCTTAGTCGTTTAGTTCTTTCTGTGTCTCCGCTGCCGGTCCTTCTCAGGTAAGTGATTCAAAGGCATTGTCTTCGGTCCTCACCTTCTCGCGTTTTTAGTGCTGGTGTCCCACTTACCGATTGTCTTGTGCGGCTTGTGTTCTGTTGTCATATCTGATGAGTCACTGCCAGGTTCAATGACACGCGTGCCCTCGGTTCTCATCTAGGAGTTTCATGGTTCAGCTCTTGTGTCTGCCTCTGGGCTGTTTGGTGCACTCCTGAGCTCGTGGGTGTGAGGCGAGGGTCTAGCTGCCCTCTTGCACCTGCACATCCAGTGTTTCCAGAACTGCGTGTGTTGGAAAGACCGCGAGCTCTTGCACACAAGTCTGGACCCAGTTGGCCATGTGGAGTGTTCATTCCCAGCTGCCGTATGCCAGCATCGCACCAGTTTCCTTTGTTGAAGTTTTGTATTAATTAAGTTTCAAAGTCAGCAGGTTGGAGTCCTCCAAATTCATTCTTCTTCCTTGAGAATATTTTGGCTACTCAGGGTCCTATGAGATTGCACATGAATTTTTGGATGGAGTTTTCTGGTCCTATTAAGTGCACCACTGGAATTTCTTTCCAGATGCATGGACTCTGTAGATTCTTTGGGTAACATCACCATCTCGTCCATACCAAGTCTCAAGATCCATGAATACAGGTTGTTTCCCACTTTTTTTGTCTTCAAAATGCTTCTCCAACCACATTCGGTAGTTTTTGGAGTGCAGATCTTTTGCCTGCTGGGTTAGACATGCGGATGTCTCCCCTTGTTGGTGCTCTGGGAGTGGAGCCATTTCCTTCTGTGTCCCTTGCCAATGCCTGGCAGCTTGTAGGGCTTCTATTAGCAGCACAGCCCTCTGTGGAGGTTTCAGGGTGTTCTGCCTGAGGCTGACATTGCCTGTGATGGTAGTTTCACTTCTTCCTTCCCAATACGGGTAGCTCATGCCTTCCTCCTGCCTCGTTGCTCTGGCTAAAGCTCCCACTTCTGCCTTGAACAATGACCAATGGGGAACCTGCATCTTGCTTGACCCTGGAAGAAGTCTCTGTCATATTCAGGGCTTCCCTCCCGGGCCACGTTCTCTGTGTGTGGTTGCCATGTGAGGATGTTAATGTGGTGCACTTCATTGGTTGATCTCCAAATCTCAAGCCATCCTTGCCTCCCAGGGATAAAATGCCCTTGGCCGGGGGTGGGGGTTAATGCTCTAAAATCCCACTGCATTAGTCCACTAGCATTTTTCTGCATAAATGTGCAGGGGGTGCTGGTCTCTCTTCTCCCTTCCTGCAGTGCCCTAGGATGGCTTCACAGACGAGCATCCCTTCCTCCCCAGTATTTTGGAAGGATTTGAGAAGCACTGGTGTCACTCTTTCGTAAATATTTGAAGGCATTCCTGGGAAGACTGTGGGGTCCTGGGACCTCTCCTGGAACGTTCTGGCTCTGCCCCCTGAGAATTGTGCTTTTGCTATTGGTCACTCCTCAGAACTGACTGTCAGGTGGTGTCCTGGGAGTGGGCATCGTGGCCTGTGCTGCTCACGGTGCCCTCTTGGGATAGTTTTATCTCTGTAGAGTTGCAGTAGTGTCCCTTCTTGCCGCAACTTGTACAGCCGATCCTGAGAAACCAGCGAGAGTTGATGGGAGATAAGAAAACCACACACAGGTACAGAGGAAGCTGGGATCGGGGAACGTGCACTCTGGTGGAGACACAGGGACTCAGGAGCTGGCCAGCAAGTCTACTGATATAGGGGCTCAGAATCAGAGGGTCAAAGGCTATGGCGGCGTGGTTCTTTGTGCACCAGAAAGTTCAGGGCTAGAGACACACGTGTTGCCACTTCACAGCTGCGGTGTGTGGGGCTTCCTGTGGCACCCAGGGAGCCCTTGTTAAGAGCATCTGCTGAGCGGGCAGGCTTGAGGATCTCACTGTGGGAACATGTGGTCATCTTGCTCTGCCAGCCTCCTCTGTCCCTGCCTCTGTCCCGGGAGCTGGCGTTGAACTCAGAGCCAGGAACTACAGAATTCCACGGCAGGCACAGACCTCTCCCTCTTGACAGAGCCCACCATCAAGTGGGCAGTCTTCAGTCGGTGAGCTCCACTGGGGAATTCCCAGGAGTGGCACCAGCTCTGTCCAGGGATCAGTTCAAGCAAGGGGTCACTCACTGCTCCCGACATCTCTCCCCTTTTTATTTTTTAAATGTAAGCAATGGGCTATTTTTTGAAGTTCTTAGATGTCTTTTTAACATATTTCAGGATTAAAATCATTTAAGTAGTTAAGTATTTGATCAGCAAGCCATGTGGGACTTACACAATCAATTTGACTTTCTTGTGACTATCTTGAATACGATGACGTAACTCCATGAGGTCCAGACTATCATTCGTCTGCCAAATGCCCATGATTCTTAACTTTCTCCCAATCCCATTGAGAAGTGTTATATTTTGCTGCTGTGACACAGACATATTTGTAGTTATCATTGCAGTGAAGCTTCTGTTTAAATTTTAGGGCAGCCAGTTCATTACCTATATTAATAACTGTAGCTTCCAAGGCATTTAATTTAATCCCTAACTTGGCTTCAATATCTGCCTGGCTTTGTAAAGCTTTGGAAGTATTCTGAGCTAAATCATCAAGAAAGTGAGCATCTTGAATCATTTTGGATAAGCTGTAGCAGAGGTCATGAGAGAGACTAAAACAGATATCAAAGTGACTATTCCAAATACAACTAAACAAGAGACACTATGTCATCCTGGCCACATGTTGGCACACTCCACCCATTTAGGAAACATACGACTGTAGTAGTATGTTTAGGACAGTAAGGTATTGGTGGGTGCTCTGTAGGAAACATGATCATTGGGGCGTCCCATTTTTTATAACTATGGAAATATTTAGTTATATTCCAAGGGCCACTTGGCTCCCCCATATACTGTCTCATCATTTGTGGACACTTTTTAAAAATACTTTGTTTTATTTATTCATTTTTATGTGGTGTGGTGCTGAGGATCGAACTCGGGGCCTTGCACACACTAGGCAAGCGCTCTGCCACTGAGCCCCAGCCCCAGCCCTTGGGACCACTTTTAAACATCCAGTAGGTGACTGTGGGACCAGCATATAGGTAGACTCCCACGGCATCCAGTATCATTAAATCCAGCTGAATGAACAGGGGTAATATGTTTCTCTAAAAGGCCTCCCATCGTGTGTGTATCATTAGTAAATATTGGCCACACAGCTGGATGTACTAAGGTGGATTGGGAAATAAATCCAATAGGTTTCCCCATGAACCCTACTTACCTGAGAGTTTAAAAAGCCAGCATAGCCACAAACGGCGGCTGCGGACTGGGGCCTCCCGCTGGTTGACCACTGTTCAGCCTGATGCACGGGTTCTTCTCTACACCCAGGCTGGCAGTGTGGAATTCCGGGTCGGGTGAGTCCTCTTCCACTTCTTCTTCTTCAACCTCTTGTTCCCCATGGATGTTGGGACCAACATGTCCTGAATGAGCTTTAGTCATTTGAACTGCGGCTCAAGAACCTTCGTGATGATGACTAACAGCATGTTCAGGTACCCAAATAGGATGAGCTGCTGTTTCTGACTTCTACCCCACACGACGGCTGGATCTGGCCTGTCCCACTGTTGTGCCTGTGAGTCTCTCCCCAGACCAGACCTGCGGGCCTACTGAAGTCAGAGCCGTGTGTCGTGAAACCAAGAGAGCATAAAAGGAACTCCACAGTGAGCAATGACTTAATGTGTATATTTTACTGATCAGAAAAATTAGCAAATTCACCTCCCAGGCCTGTAGGGATTGTCAAAGTCAACGTTGTAGTTCAACAGAAAAGGGCACCCCAATGAAGGAAGGCTCGGCTTCTGTCTTTTATAGTAAGTTGAGCAACCAAGTTCTGAAAGGGGGTTAAAGGTTTTGGAGGAGCGTGAGCAAGGCTATTCAGGAACTCCTGAAGATGGCCGTATGGCCCCTGGAGGGTAGGAGACGTAGGAAGCATCAACAGGCGTATAGGCTCCTGTGAATTGATTCTAGTAGGTCTTGCACCCTTGAGGGCAGTTTCAACCTTTGTTAATGTAGCCTTGCTCCTGCAGTAAGCCGTCCAGGAGAGGCAGAGCGGGAACGCATCACACGGTGGCGAATAAAGGTCTTAAATCTCTAGGTGATATCTCCCAATGACTTGAAATTCACTGAGAATATGTAAAATATCGGTTTTAGTTTTAAAGTTTTGGGGACAAATCACATGTCTTATAATTAGGCTGCTCAAATATTAAGAAGAAGAGGACTTGTAATCAAAACCTGTATTTAGCTACTTATTATATTTTCAGTTTATTTTAAGGTCACAGTCATCGTTGTACTGTCTTCTGAGCTTAACTTTAAGTGAACTTGAGTGGTTATCTTAACAGGGAACAAGGTGAGAGGCAGAGTCTTAGCTCAGGTGAAGTGACCTCTTGATACATCTTAGGTGTTTTACTTATGAAACTGACCTTAATCTCTTTCTCAAATATTATTTTATAAAATTTTTAAATACAATTTTTTGAGTCTATTAACAGTTAACATAATTTAGCATTACATGAATCAAACAAGAGAGGTTTTAACCTCCTTTTTTTGGAAAGTGGCAAAATATCTTTACATCCCATATTATTAACTTTTAAATAAATAATAAAATTTTAAATGAACCAATAAGGCTCTCCTTATTGCCTTTTAAAAATGCATTCAAATTCCCATCTTAGTGTAGAGAGTAACACAAAATTTTATAACTTACATCATTCTTATCTAATTTCAAAATGTTAAATGACATAAAATGAATTTCCAACTAAATTTGAGATTTTTATATAAGTCTGTAAGAGACGACTGTTATAGAGAACTTCAGTTTGGAGAACACCAGCTTGGTAAAGTGTTCTCTTAAAGCTTATATTTTGAAAACTTGTATAGGAATACTTTTAGAATACAAAGAAGCTGGTAACAGTACCACAATTACACTGATGTTTTTATATTAACTAGCTTTAGCTTTTGAAGAAGAAGTTTGGCTTAGCAGTGTGGTATAATCCTCCAAAATAACAGTGGTTGTTTAACCAGAGTTGGACAAATTTTATTAATTAGAAAAAAACAAGACTATTTTTTCTAATTAATAAAATTTAACAGACATAAGAAATTATCTTGATAGGTAAGAGCAAATTAATATTTTCAGAAATTCTTATTACTTTAACATATAGAGGCTAAAACTTTGGTATATATCAGTACATTAATATTTGACTTATGGGAAGAGTCAGATTCCCCTCCCTCTCTGATTTTTCCAGGAAGCCTAGTTAACCATGGGTCCCTACCTATTGGTATGGAAGCAGCTATCCTAGGAGTCTGCCTACTCCCTCCTGAGATGTAAAAAATTGATGAGGACCACAGACAAGTCAAGATGGCGCCTGGCACTTTGCCAGCGAGCCATTAAGATGATAGAGATTCCTTGATGACTGACTGCTGTGTCTAGATTATGTCAATTAAGTTAAGCTGTGTGCAATCATTAAGATGATGAGGATTCCTTATTGGCTGACTGCTGTATCTAGTTTATGTTAATTAAGTTAAGCTGTGTATTCAGTTATGCGTATATATACCCCTCCTGTCCTACAATAAATGGCTCCCACTCCTGCTGTATCAGCTTTCACAAGTTCCTCATCACTTGCCCCCCCCCACGCCCCCGTTATTTCGCCCAGCCAGCCGGACTGTGGCAACAAATGTCTGTGAAAATGTCAGTTTTTTTCTTATTCATTTTTGTAAGCATGTTCCATCCCAGAGACCTGTTCAAGGCCTTCAGCCTTGTAGATTAGGAATTTTCCTTTTAAAAGAGGAAAAGTCTTTAAATTGCATATTATGTTAAGTATATATACCAATTTAATTACACACAATTTTTTTTTAGATTTACCCTCCACAAACCCTTTGTGTCTTACTTAGACATTTTTTAACTTTTTCACTTTTTCACATAAAAGACTTTTTTATTTAGAAACATTTTTTTTTTTTTTTACTTTTTATCCCCGAATGTTTTTATACCTAGAATCTTTAAAACAGACAAACTGGTACATACAAATTTAATTTTTTTTAGCCCGGACAGTGAAGAATACGGGCAGGTGGAGGAGTGGGAGTCACTGTGATTGGCTCAGACTCTTCTTTCCCTCATTGCTGACACCACTCCAGAGAGCGCTGGCCTTGAGGGGTCCCAAAGCCCGAGTCTGAAAACTGAAGGCTTTTTAGGTCCAAATAAAATAGTAGTATTTTATCATCCTTTGAGGATATTTTCTTAATCCTTGTTTCTAGTACAATACATGAAAGTAGAAGTTTAGTCCTTAATCATTTTGTTTTTAGTAAAGACCAGAAACAAAGCAATCTTACTTTTTTAATTTACCAATTTATGAAAACATATTTAATGTTCAAATATCTTTTCTTAAGGAATTTAAGAAGTTAACAGTGCTTGATTTTATATTTAGCACTTGATGTTTTTGCATTTTAATTTTGTAAACTAATCAGATGTCTCCTTTAACAAACACATTTATGAAAATTAATCTCATGTGAAGTCTAATTTTTAACTGTAAAAGCCAAAATATCAGACAAATGTAGTTAACATTATTAACCATCTCTTTCTTGTTGAAGAAAAATTCTAGAAGCAATGGATATTACATTTTATACAAATCAACCCTTTATTGTCTGACCACCCAGAAAGACTTTTTTAAGACATCTTTATTTTTTTCTCTTTACCCAATTTATACTGTACTTCTTTTTTAAGTCACGCAAACTAAAAAATATGTGGATCCATTTCTTATTTAAATTTTAATTTATGAGCATTCCTTTATCTATATGCCAATATTGATGCCACATATATAATATATAGACACAAGTACATATATAAACACAATACACAGGTGTGCACACATACACAAAACAAAAACTTTTTGTAAGGGGAGCTCCACAGGTAGCAGGCAATTTTACAGATGTTTATAAAAGTTTCTATTATATTTAACCTATTATAAATTAAAATAAAGTCCATCAGACTTATATTTTGACTTAAATATAGGACAGGCCTATACAATTGGAAATGCTAGGTGTAAAATCTAACAGCCATAATGGACACTGAAATCAAGCGTTCAGATAGCTGGCTATTTGTCCTTGATGGCTATCAGACCTACTCCCAACACCACCATCCCTAGAAAAATTGGCCTCCAAACAAAGACAGAGTGTAAAACCTCCATAATTAGATAAAGTGGAAGTTATCAGAAAAAAATGCATCATTTTAGATTCACAAGATCAAATGTGAACTTACCATAAAATCACAAGCTCAAAAGTAGAGATTTTTTTTAAAATAAAAGTTATTTTAAAAATTACATGGTTGTAATTTAGTAAAAGAACATCTTTTTTTTTTTTTTTTTTTTTGTAAAAGAACCCAGAGAACATCTTTATCAAGCCAGGGTATACTTTATCTGAGATTAGAATCAGTTCTCGTATTTAAAGAATGTGAAATCCTCAGGAAAAATGTTTTAAGAAAAAGAGTTTGTACATTTGGAATCTTTCCTTTTTTCTCTCTTTCTGTGCTGTAGCATGAGGGAGGAATTGGTTAAGAGAGCAGGTGATAAGACAGCCAGTCAAGGCCAACCAGCTTACATTTAAAAGAGACATTTTTTTTCCTTTTGTCTTAATGGTTTTCCATAAGCTTTGTAAATCTTGCAGGCTGTGTAATTCACATGATCTAACAGAAACCAAGAAACAAGGAAAGCTGTTGTTCTTCAACTGTTCATTCTCTTATGAAACCATTCTCCTAAAGCGTGGTGTACAGTTTACGTCTCCTCTGGAGAGCCCCTTTTCTCTTTTTCTTCCGCCAGCCTTAAGCATACTTTAAGTAGGTGTCAATTGCTCATGTCTCTATATTACTGCTCCCTCTTTAGGGGACCAGGGGCAAGTAACAAATTTTAAAGACTTTTAACAACTGTGCCTTCTTTGATTTAAGCATAGTCTTAAGCAAAGTAACATAGAGATCCCTTTTATGGATCCCGGCTGACCCCTATTTCACACCTGACGACACACTTGGGTTCCTTACCTTTTCTGTCTGACGTGTATCCTTGGGAGCATCCTCTCATCTAATCATCAAAATTCCCATGTCCAGTTCCCCATATGGGCCATCAAATGCCACAGTCTTCACGGCTGAACCCGAGAAACCAGCGAGAGTTGATGGGAGATAAGAAAACCACACACAGGTACAGAGGAAGCTGGGATCGGGGAACGTGCACTCTGGTGGAGACACAGGGACCAGGAGCTGGCCAGCAAGTCTACTGATACAGGGGCTCAGAATCAGAGGGTCAAAGGCTATGGCGGCGTGGTTCTTTGTGCACCAGAAAGTTCAGGGCTAGAGACACACGTGTTGCCACTTCACAGCTGCGGTGTGTGGGGCTTCCTGTGGCACCCAGGGAGCCCTTGTTAAGAGCATCTGCTGAGCGGGCAGGCTTGAGGATCTCACTGTGGGAACATGTGGTCATCTTGCTCTGCCAGCCTCCTCTGTCCCTGCCTCTGTCCCGGGAGCTGGCGTTGAACTCAGAGCCAGGAACTACAGAATTCCACGGCAGGCACAGACCTCTCCCTCTTGACAGAGCCCACCATCAAGTGGGCAGTCTTCAGTCGGTGAGCTCCACTGGGGAATTCCCAGGAGTGGCACCAGCTCTGTCCAGGGATCAGTTCAAGCAAGGGGTCACTCACCGCCCTGCCACTGTCCTTTCCCATTTCAGCCATGGAACCTGCTCCTTTGTTCCTAGCCTGTCCATCACAGGCTTGTCCTTTCCTGGATCTTTCCAGAGAGCCCGTTGGCTCTGCTGGCTTCCCGTGCTGCATTCCTGTCTCTGCTGGCTCGTCACTGCTCCGACCTTGGTCACCCCGCTCTGCCAGCTTTAGGTCTGGTTTCCCTTCCCCTCCTGGCTCCCGCGGATGCAGGGTCAGCTGCCACGAGAGGCCTTTCCTTCCCACTGCCCGCACAGGCTGCGCACCTTCCCACTCTGAAGCCCCAGTGTTCTGGGGCCGCGTTGTTTCCCTTGCCTTAGGAATGGTCTGCCGTCCCTTCCGACCCCTCTTCCCACTGCCTGGGTGCTTAAGAGTGCCATGTTTTATCTCCACGCATTTGTGACGGTCCATTTTCCTCCTCTTGTTGGTCTGTTGCTTCATGCGTTTGTGGTTGCAAAGCCCACTCCAGATGATTTCAGTCTTTAATTTCACTCTGGCTCCTGGGGCTCAGAGCCCAAGGCTTGTCATGGAGCCTGTAGCTCGTTGCTTGAGCCGTGTGTTCTGCCGTTGGGTTGTGTGTGCATCTTGGCCGTGGTGGCACCAGGCCTCTGCTGGGCATCCATCTGGTCCCCTTTCTCCATCTGCTGCTGAAAGCGAGGTACCAGAGGCCTGCTAGCGTCTGACCCTCCGGTTCTGCCCAGGTTAGGGCTGGGCGGCTTGGAGCCCGGTGCCTGGTGCACACACATTCACAGGTTGAGCGACTCTTCCTGTGTCCACGTAAGGTCTTTCTGGGTCTCTCGTAGCCTGAGTGTGGATTCTCTTCCCATAGTGCAGCCTCCCCAGCTCTCTTCTGGTGACCGTCTGCAGGGAACATCGTCCTTCCCTCTGCCTGTCGCTCTCTGCCTGTTTGAAACCTCGGTTCTGGGAATTCTTGTGGACAGCACGGAGGTCAACGGTGGGCTCTGGTCCCAAGTCTGCCGATCACTCTTTCCAGGGGCGAGTGCCAACATCTTCATCACAGGATTGTGAAGCGGGTGCGCCTCCCCTTGCTGCCTGAGTCTGCTTGTCTTTTTGAGCCTCAATCCCTTCAACATTCCTTTTGTGTCTATTTGAATTTTTGAAGTGACAAATTTCAATTCCCACCTCATTTTATTTGTGGGTATTCTATAGATTTTTTTTTTGGAGGTTAGTGTGGGGATTACATATGACCTCTTGAAGCTATAATAGTCTAATCTGAATTGATAACAACTTCAATTGCCTACAGAACTCTACTTCTACGCTGCCCAGTCACCTCCCCTTGCATCTCACACATTTAAAACTTGGGTTTATGATTATTTTTATGCATGTGCCTTTGTGGGGGGGGCACTGGGGATTGAACTCAGGGGCACTTAACCACTAGCTACATCCCCAGCCTCTTTTTGTACTTTATCTAGAGAGACAGAGTCTCACTGAGTTGCTTAGGACCTTGCTAAGTTGTTGAGGCTGGCTTTGAACTCACAACCCTCCTGCCTCAGCCTCCTGAGCCTCTGGGATTACAGGTGTGCACCACTGTACCCAGCTGCATTTGCCTTTTAAAGCCTATAGAAAATAAAAGTGGGGCTATAAACCAAAATAACAATGATGCTGGCCTTTCATGTTTTCCCATGCATCAAGTCTCCTGGAGGTATCTCTCCAGGTCCCCGAGTCACTCTAGTACCCTTTCATTCCAGCCTGGAGGACTTTCTTTGGCATTTCTTTTGGGTGTGTCCAGGGGCCATGCACCCCACAGCCGTTGCTTATCTGAGAATGTTGTACCTTCTCCCTGGTTTCTGGAGAACACTTTTGCCAGATAGGGAATTCCTGGCAGGTGGTTCCTCTCCTGGCAATTTAAACATGCCCCACTGCCCTTCCGGCCTCCCAGGTTCTGGATGGCAAATCTGGTGCTAATTCTGCAGCCCTCAAATGGCACATGACACTCCCTCCCGGTTGCTTTCAAGATTCTTTCTTTGTTTTCGTCTTTTGACAGTTTATCACGTGTCTCAAGGTGGATCTTTTTGAGTCTATCCTACTTGGAGGTCGCCAACTTCTTGGATTTGCAGATTTGTGTGTTTCATCAGATTTAGGAAGTTGTTGGCTCTTGTCTCCTTGGATGGTTTTCCTCCCTTCGTCTTCTCCTCTGGACTCTGGTGTGGCCCTGGGTGCTACGCCACCGCCACTCAGGCTCTATTCACTCTTCTCCAACCTTTAATTCTTCTTCAGGCTTGATCCTTCCAATTTATGTTCAGCTTCTCTGAGTCCCTTCTGCCTGCTCACGTCTGCTTTTGAACACTTTAGCCATGATTTCATTTCAGTTATTAGAGTTTTCGGCCCCAGAATTTCTGTTTGGTTGTATGGTTCCTATCTTTTTGTTGATTTTCTGGCTTTATGCAAGCTTTGTCTTACTGATTTCCTTTGTTTCTTTATTTATGTTTTCCTTCAGCCCTTTGAGCATACTTAACACCTTGTCCTAGAGTCTTTGTCTACTAGGACTGATGTCTGAATTTGCTCAAGGATGATTTATGTCAGTTAATTTTGTTCCTTTGAATGGGTCATGTTTTCCTGTTTCTTTATAAGCCATGTGATTTTGTTTTTGTTGAAAAATCAGGGATTTGACTATTATGTGATAGCCCTGGAAATTGGATTCTGCCACTTCTCCAGTGTTTGCTATTCTTATTTTTCTTTCTTATTGTTGAAAGTTGTAAAAATCCACTGTTTTTCAGATGTTTCCAAACTAGTTTTGCAAGGACTACTCTTTGTCATGAGTGATTGCTAAAGATGCAGTTCCTTTAGCTTGTGTTCCACTAATTTTTTAAAACATTTTTATTGGTGCATTATAGCTGTATGTTATTATGGGATTTGTTTATATGTTTGTTACATATTTATACATGCACACAACATAATTATATAATTTGGCCAATACCGCTCCCCAGCACTCCACTCCCCTCTTCACTAATGTTTTAAAAGAGATTTCCTTGATTGACAGAAGTGTCCCCAGAGTTTGCACCCTGGCTGTGGGTTGAAGCCGTCCTTTGACACTGAGGTCAGCTCATTCCAAGCCCAGGGATCAGCGTGTGATGAGGTCTTGCCTGGGCATGACCGTGGCCTCCTACATTCCCCTGTATACAGGCTGCTTTGGATGTCCTGATTTCCCAGATTCCCCCTCAGCTCATCTAGGCCTGCGGTCTGTTGGAGGTCTTCGCCCTTAATCTCTTGTTCCAGGAGTCTCTGAAGCCTCTTGAGACTTTTCCCACTGGAGTTCCAGATTGAGCCCAACAGAACCGGAGCTGGGCACGTCACACCAGTCTTCCAAGAGTTCCCGTAGCATGTTGGAGCAACTGGCCTTGGGCCGGGGCGACTCTTCAAGACCGACTCATCGATGTCTGGAGAGGCTACGGGTGTGTGAGTCAAGTGCTGCGAACACTCCTCCTCTTCTCAAGTGGCTTCTGCATGTTGGGCGTTTGCTGGTTGCTCAATTTGACTCTCAGCTCTTCTCCAGAGCCCTGGCAGAGGTGGTCGGGCAGATTCCTCTTGCTTTGGGGGTTGTTGGTGGTGGTGGTATGAATGTGTCCGTAAAGGAGGAAACTTAGGGCTTTCTAGCCCACTACTTTGCTAGCTAATGTATAGCTTTCAAAATATCCATTCTGAAATAGGAGTCTATACTGATAAGTGAAAAGTAAATAAATGGCAGAATGTCTACTAAGAAAAGTGGAGGGAAAAGGGAGATCCTGGCAGACACGAGGAGCAGCAAAGGCAGGCTGAGGAGCAGGAGGTCGCATGGTCCCCGCGTCTCCCACAGGCTTTTACTGATTCCCAGGGTTGGGCAGTTTCCCCAGGAAGCGCTGCACCAAGTGGTGACCTGGCCCTCCCATGGCGGGTCTGATGGGCAGCCCTGGGGGGCCTGCCTGACCCAGGGGCTCCCAACCTAGGTGTGGCAGGCCAGGGGTGGTGCTGTGCGCCAAGACCAGCCCACACGCCACACCAGCCACAAGGTCGAGAAACAGGAGGGCTAGGACAGTTGCAGAGAGGAGACTAAAGAGGCCACTCCTGTGCCATGTGGCCTTGGATCAGCCTGCGTGGGAGGTGAGCAGCTGTGCGGGACATGGCTGGCTTGTGGGGTCCCTCGCAGGTCTGTGGTGCTGTGGACACACCTGCCTCTTTGGGGTGAAGCGGTATATTTCTTACACTCAAGAAGTTCAGAAAAAAACATGTAGGTACAAATAGTGGCACACAGAGCAAAGTGTGTGCTGGCCCATCGGGGCAGGGGGCACGGGGAGCCCTTGTTCTGTTTTCACAACTAACCTGTAAATTCAAAATTGTATCAAGTTAGAAAGTCCCGGGGATGGAGCTGTAGCTCAGCGATAGAGCGCTTGCCTCCTGCGAGTGAGGCACTGGGTTTGATTCCGAGCACCACATGTAAATAAGCAAATAAAATAAAGGTCCATCAACAACTAAAAAATAGAAAAAATAAAGTCCCATGAGCTCTGTGTGATTTGAAGAATGAGCCATGGGAGGCCAAGAGGGGCCACTGCAATAGCCTCCTGTGGACATGGACCCCAGTGTGAGGTGGGGAGGGCAAAGGGGAAAGGGGTGAACTGGAGGGGGGCCGCTGTCTTGGGGCAGAGCCAACCTGAGCAGGTAGCAGAGGGGCCAGACACCCGGCCCACCCTGCACTTGGTGTGCCCTCCTCTCCCCTGTCCCACCAGCACCCTGTGGAGGGCCGTGGCCTGGGGCTGGCTCTCGGCAGTGGGCAGGCAGGGCACAGGGGCCGAGAAGTGGGAGCGGATGCGGCGGGTGTGCGTGCAGGACAAAGCCAGAGGCAGGCCCTGCGGCCAACACATTTGCTCAGGATTAGACAACAAGAGGGAAGCAAACATGAGCGGGGGGCCCCGTGTCCTGTCCCTGGACAGAGGTGCCAAGTGTCAGTCGGCAAACAGGCCCTCCCTTCTCTCCAGGAACCTGGTGTTGACTCAGTGACTGTGGGGTTTGCAGAGGGCCTGGGGCAGCCGAGGCCGCCTTCCCCAAAGGCCTGGTGCTGAGAGGAACTGGTACCCAGGCTGGCTGGGCATCCACACCCAGGCTGCTGGCCCCACTCCCCCGTTACCTGCCTGGGCCCCTGGGGTCAGGGAGACCTTGGCCCAGCCCAAGAGATACACCCCAGTCCTGGTCTGGACCCGGGGAAGGGGAGACACAGCCCGACCCACAGGCCCGACCCTTGCAGGGGCCCAGGCCCAGGTGTGGCTCCTCGGCCCTGCTTTTGTGCCTGGCTGGGTGTCTTCATGTCCCTGTATTCTGGCCTCCCGGGGCCACATCACCACATGACAAATGTGGAGGCTTGGAAAGAAATTCTCAGATGGCTGGAGGTGAGTGTATGCTCCTGAGGGTCACGGGGTCAGGGCTGCCCAAGGTCAGTGGCCAGGAAACAACACTGAACGGTACCCTGGGGTGATCAGGAAGCATGAAGGGTATGGTGAGGACTGGCTTGGGGGTGGCTGGGGTGAGGTCACAGGGCCTCTCCTCCAGCACTGCTCAGCCCCCAGCTGCTGGGGACACAGAGGAGCTGCCACCAGGTCCCCCTCAGGATGCATTGTGGTTTGGAAGAAGGGTCCCAGCCAGGGGAGAGCCCCCTTCCTGTAGGTCCACACCCCTGGGTGAACCCTGAGTGTGCACATCCAGGAGCTGGAGACCTGCAGCGCAGGACTGCACGCACACCCCCACGTGCCAGCGGCCAAGGCGGCACCGGCCTCTCCAGAAACAGTTTGGGAAAGTGGTCCAGGCATTGCTGCTGCGGTCCCAGTTGGAGGTATGGACATCGCCCTGGGGACATCGCCCTGGGAACGGCTGCCCGTGACATCCTGGAGAAGAGGCTGGGTCTCTGTGGAGTTGTGCAGGGGCTTCCCGAGCCTGGCTCAGGTGCCCAGTCCATGGCAGACATGTGTGAGGAGCAGGGGACTCAAGGCACCACCTGCCACTAAGGTTCAGCCCCACCGTTTCCATACAGAACCATCCACGTGGGACCGCCTGCCAGGCCTGCTCTGAGCAGAACCAGAACCCTCAGTGTTTGTTCATGGTTCCTTTCATGGAAGGCCCAAGAGCACAGCCCTCAGACAAGACAGAACTCATTCAGTAGGAAATACAGACCCCTAAAGATGGAGCCCGAGGGACGGAGAGGAACTGCCCCATCCCGGTCCCATTGGAGGCTGAGGCTGACGGAGGGTGCAGGAAGAGGCCGGGTGTGGGGACAGCCCCCTCTGGGGTGATTGGGAGAGTTGGGTCTTGAGATGGAGGCACAGGCTTTGCCCTCGTCTGGGGACAGTTAAGGCTCCAGGCTCCTGGAGCCCGCCTGGCTCCCTGCTCAGATGTCCCTGGGCCTGAAGGGAGACTCCTCTGGGTGGAAGCTGAAGGTTGTGGGCCAAAGTGGAGAGTCATGGGAGGGGCCAGTGGGTGGGAAGGGCTGCCCTGCCGAGTGCCCAGAGGTCCACTCCTCACAG
Source organism: Callospermophilus lateralis (assembly GCF_048772815.1). Taxonomy (NCBI): domain Eukaryota; kingdom Metazoa; phylum Chordata; class Mammalia; order Rodentia; family Sciuridae; genus Callospermophilus; species Callospermophilus lateralis. The sequence continues at coordinate 211,465,728 of NC_135306.1, forward strand.
CCCTGATTGGGGTCTTTGGAAACTGGGCCTCTGAGGCTGTGGCGGGCCTGCTCCTCAATTTGGAAGCACCAAGATACTCACAGAACAAGTCCTGGCTTGGCACGGGCCAGGGGCCCATTGATGGGCATAAGCCTGGCTATTCTGGAATGTCACGGAGTCTCGGTTGTTTGCCTTGGAGGAAGAACAGGTCTGCATTGGGCTGTGGCAGCTGTGATCTGTTTTAGGGACCTTTCTGGGAACCCTCCTGTAGCCCAGCTCAGCCCACAAAGCCCCATGTCGGGTGCTGGGGCTGGCAAGGCAGCAGTTGGCATGGGCTCCTTCCTGGGACCACGGCTGGTCCCCCCCCACCAGGGAGTGAGCACAGCCAGACACCCAGTCCTGGGGCCATCCTCACTCGCCAGGGCAGCTGGGAGAAGCAGGGGCGGGGTCTGTGCTGGGACAGTGCCACCCCAGTTTGGGATACAGGACATCAAGTCCCCCCCCCCGACAGCCACAAATGGGGCTTAGGGGTGGACTGTGGGGACAGTGGTGATGAGGGAAGCACCAGGAGGGACAGGGCTCAGCCAGGGCTCAGGAGGCCTGACCTTGCTTGGCCATTTGTGCCAGGTGGAGGCTGAGTCAGGGCAGAGTCCAGCACAGGAGACCCCGCCCCAGGGTCACAGGTAAGGTGTCCGAGGCTGGGACCCTGGGGTAGGGCTCTGAGCTGAGGGCGTGCAGGTTGGGACAGTGGTGGCAGGCAGAGGTGGGTGAGATGGCAGCAGGCTGTCACCAGCAGGTGAACTGAGTCACTCTGTGACGGAAGTGAGAGCAGAGCACGCGCTGGATCGGCCCCCGCCGCTGCTCCGACCCTTGCCAGCCCCCTGCCCAGCCCTGGCGACACCCACAGGACACGCTAGGGGTGGCCCTCCCCGGCCTCAGTTTTGCTTTGTCTGTGAAAAGGTGAAGTCCTGGGTTTAGGAGTAGAGCATTCTCCTCTGAGGGGCAGCGAGAGTGGCCTGCTGGGGTCCCGTGTCCTGGCCACCCTGTCCTGGGACCCCATGGGCAGAACCCCTCTGCATTTGCCATCGAAGCATGAGAGACCTCCCTGCTTCTGCGTGGCTGCCCCTCCTCCCTGCTCCAGGGCTTTGTCACCTTGACCTCCAGGGGGTGTCAGGGGTCTGGAGGCCCCTTCTCCTCTGCCCCCCGGACCACTCTCCCCTCCTCCCGTCCCTGCTTTGCTCTGCCCCTCCTACCTGTGCCCCCCCTCCCTGCCCTGCCAGGATGACTGCAGGGGCCTCAGTGCCCTGGCTCTGACCCCTGGGGGCCAGGGCTGGGTCAGGTCTGCTAGGCTCCAAGAAGCCCTGGACAGAGGGTCTTCCCCAGCATGGGTCCCAAGCATGAAGGAGGTGGAACTCGAGTCTGTGGGCCCCTGTGGGCAGCTCCCACAGTGGGCCAGCCCCAGGGCCAGGCTTCACGGGGCCTCAGGGGCACCTAGCAGCTGCCCAAGCCAGCCTGGTCCCACAGCCTCTTCCTGCTCATTTCAAGCGTGACCGGTCATTCCACCCCTTCCCGTGCTCAGGAGGAATGGGAAAGAGGGGCCGCACTGCGGGCAGAGCAAATGGCCCCACCACACTATTGGGACATGTCTTGCTTCTGTGTCTCTTTCTGGAAACAGTGACTTGCATAACCTGGCCTGGACTGTGGGGGCCAGGGTGGGCGGGTGCTGCCACCCAGGGACGTGTGATCCGGTTACTTCCTGCTACCAGGCCATGGTTCCAGGCAGGGAGGTGACGCAGGCCTCTGAGGGCTCCGGGGGTGGAGGGTTCGTCACCGCAGTGCCCACCCCACCCTGAGAGGAAGAGGTGGCTGGGACAGCTGATCCTCTCCAGGGGGCAGCACCACCAGTTAGGGTGACGGGAGGTCAGTGGGGTCAGCAGGGCACCCAGAGCAGACCTGCAGGACTGGCCAAGCTCCCAGGCTGTGCTTTGCCCTGCCACCAGTGGTCGTGCCTGGAAGGCCCCTCTGCTGCCCCCACCTGGTCACTAACAGAGTTGACCCCCCAAATCCACTCTGGCCCACACAGCGGGGCAGAGAGCCCAAATCAGGTGAGGCAGACGGGGGACAAGATCCTGGGGAGAACACTGGGCACCCTCAACCTCCATGCTGGCAGGCCCTGCCAGAGTGACCCCCCACGCCCATGGAGGCCGCCTCTCATTAGGCCAGCCGTCAGGGTGAACCCCTGGTAAACCCAGAGCCCAGGGAGGACTGGGTCCAGCTGCACTCCCTGACCTCTCAGAGCAGGGGGAGCTTGGGGGGCCTTGGGGGCCTCAGGGCAGAAGGGGTGGGTGGGCCGTGGTCCTCCAGCCAGACCCTGCCCAGGGGGTCACTTGTGAACCCTAAGAAGCCAACCTCACCCCCTCCAGGGGCCACACCCCTGAGATTCCAGTCCCCACTCGGGGCTGCCTCAAGGGACAAGGTCTGCCAAGAACCTCAGTCCAGCCCCAGGACCTGAGCCTCCACCTGACCTGTCCGCCGTGTGGCAGGCTCAGGACATGCAGCCACACTCCTGCCAACGAAGTGTGCCAGCCCGGCTCTGACCTCAGACCAAGCAGCCTAGCCCTGGGGGTCAGGGCTGGGTCAGGGCTGGGTCAGGGCTGGGCCCCTAGCCCCTCCCCAGCTGGGCCTGGTTCTGATAACTGAGGCAGCAGGTGGTCGAACATCCAGTTCCAGGAGTTGGGACCAGGGAAACTGCCCACACAAACAAGGGACTCGAGACCAGCTTCTCACGTCCATGCTGCTGACGGCCAGCATGCAGCCTCTCTGGCCTCATATTTCCCTTTGTGAGACAAAAACAGACATGAGGACCATGTCCCTGCCCTCCTGATGTCACAGGGACATCTAGATGACGTCTGACCTCGCCCTGCCGTATTCCAACTACTCCATGTGCCCTGCCCAGTGTCCACACGTCAGAGGTCTTTCTGCCTAGACAGAGGGGCTCTGGGACCCCTTAGATGTTAGGAGGCCTAGGCAGGACCCTTAGCCCCAGGATGTGCCCAGGTGTCAGCCCCCATCCTCTAAGGTCCAGCCCAGGCCTCCCCACGTGTGGCCAGGACCCAGCCAGCTGACACCTTGTTCTCCCCCTGCCCCGCCTGCCCTAGCTGGGGCTGGGCCAGGTCTGAACCCGCTGGGCACTGATGTAAGATGTGGCCCCTGGGCTGACAGGTTCCCTGCCCATCCCAGGCCTGTCTGGATCCCTCCACCAGCTCTGGAGCCTGGGGCCAGCAGTGCCTACCACCTCCACCCCTGGTGTAACTGGTGCTGAGTGACGAAGGCCAGGTGTCTCAGGTGTGCCAGGTGTCACTCGTTCACTGACTCATTCCCTGGGTCTTCACAGAAGAGGGATCCACTAAGATCATGGCAGTTCTGGAGGGTGGATGGCGGGCACAGGGAGGAGCAGGAGCTAGGTGGATTTCCAGGACTCTGTCCACACTCTGCAAAGTGACACTGGGTCCTCTGTGGGGTTGCTGAGCTCCCTGTGCCCTTGGAGGTACCACACATGCACACACACCAAGCTGGGCACTAGGCAACAGCATCTAGAAGCTCTCTATGGAGCCTACCCTGGGAGTGTGGGTTCACCAGCTGAAGCCACAGCTCAGAGGTCCCCTCCTGGGTGCATGGACATGTCCTGATGCCACTAGTGGGGCTGCCTGGATTCAGTTCCTCACCCACTCACTCACTGAGTCATTCATCCATGCCCTAATGCTCATTCATCACTCACTCATTCACTAACTCATTCACTGATCATTCACTCACTCATTCACTGATTCATTCAATCACTCATCCACTGACTCATTCACTGATTCATTCAATCACTCATCCACTGATTCATTCACTGATTCATTCACTCACTCATTCACTAACTCATTCACGCACTCATTCACTCACTCAGTCACTGATTCATTCAATCACTCATTCAATCACTCATCCACTGATTCATTCACTGATTCATTCACTCACTCATTCACTAACTCATTCACTCACTCATTCACTGATTCATTACTCACTCATTCACTGATCATTCACTGATTCAAAAAATCACTCATTCACCGATTCACTCAATCACTCATTCATTCATATACTCATTCTCATTTCCTTGCCTATTTATTCATTCATTCACTCATTATCTCATTCATTCACTGATTTTTTTTCACTCACTTCATTTGTTCATTCATTCATGAGACACTCTCTGACCCTCCCTGTACTGTGACCAGATGCCTCTTTGACTCTGGGCAGTAGCTGGACTGTCAATGGCCTCTGCACAGGGACCATCACCTCTGGACAAACCTAAAGTCACTCCTGTCTTCCTTTTGAAACAGATGGGCACCCCAAGGAGCTGGAGGCAGCGGGGTTCCCCAGGTAGCCCTCTCTAGGATCCTCAGCCCCTAGTGTCCAGCCTGGGGTATGAGCTCCTGGGTCTGGGGCTGACCCCACCCTATTCCTGGGTTTATGTCCAAGTTCAAGAATGCACATTGTCCACAAATTGCAAAATGCTCCAAGTGTATTTATGAAACAGATCGGTCATTTCCTGAGGAGGGGGACATGGGCCGATGGCTGAGGTAGGAGGGCAGCCAATACCCACATCCCACGTTAGTGAGAGCTCTGTGTGATGCTAAAGTCCCAAGGAGCAGGTCAGAGTCACACCAGAAGAGCCCCACTGACCCCACATTCCTGAACAGGGTGGCACAGGTGGATGAGGGCCTCCCCACCTCCATGGACACCTCAAGGGTCAGATCCCCCTTGAAAAGAACATGGTGGGTGGACAGCATGTCCTAGACGGCAGCCACCTTGACGAGGTGCATGTTCTACTGGCCTTTCCTTGGTGTGTCCCGGAGGACACAGCAGCACTGGCCAGCTCACTGGGGAGGCCTGGGCAGTCCCTCCCAGCTGCTGCTCTCTGACTCCTGGCTCTGCTCTTTGCTCTTCTTGGACTCAGACTCCGATGATCCTGAGTGGCTGGTGTCACCTGGTGAGTGGCACTGCTGGCCCAGGCAGCCACAGGCCTCTGCCTGGGTGTAGCTGAAGGTCCGGCTGGAACCGTCGGCACAGGTCAGGCTCACCTTCTTCCGTGAGGTCCGCAGCTCCTGGCAGCACTGGCACTTGCGTTCCACTGGGTAGGCGTCCAGGGAGTACCTGCGGGCAGAGTCTGCTCAGCACCAGGTGCCCTGTCACAGGTGCCACAGTGGCAGCTGCTGCCACGGGCCACCCATGCCAAGACCCTGACACAACCAGGCTGCACATGCCCTGTGGCCAGTGTTGAGCTTCCAGTTCTGATGTTCCCATCAGGGCTGATTCCAGCCACCACTGTGTGTCCCAGGTCCAAGGGTCAGGAGGGACACACAGATGGCTGGCTGCAGCAAATTAACAAAGGGGAGCTGGGATGGGGTCTCAGCAAACACAAGAGCTGATTCCAAACAGGCCAGGCCTGTGGGTCTCAGAATCCTGCTGCCCCACCCCAACTCCCAGTGGCCCTCATGGTACCCCTCTGGGGGCCTCCAGCCCTCTTCCTCCCCCTTCATGGTCCTGCCTATCTGCCCCACCCCAGCTGGGTGGACCTAATGCACCCCACTGCCGATCACATCTGTGAACACTGCCCCAAGGGACTCCCTGTGGATCGTGGAGGGCGCCACGGACAAGGGTCCCGTACATGGAGGTGCTGTTCCCGCAGTTCCCCTGGCAGTAGGAGAGGCGCACAGGCCCGGCCGAGCTGCAGCTGCCCTGCCGGATGGTCTGGTTCCTGTGGTGCAGCGTGCAGAACGTCTCTGGGGACAGACAGACACAGGAGGTGAGGCAGTGTCAACACCACCCACTTGTTTCCTGGACCTCCATGGCTGGAGTCAGACCTGCCAGCAGACCAGCCCTCTTACCAACGTGTGGGCAGACGAAGCAGCAGCCGTCGGAGCTCAGCCGGGCCTGGTCCTGTGCCAAAAAGGGACAGCTGTTAGTACCAGGGAGGCCACTCAGCAGCCTACCCAGAAATGGAGGTGCAGAGATGCAGCCAGGTTCAGATGGGTGTGGCCCCCCACAGGACTCCCCTCACTGGGTGAGCCGCGGCTGGGTGGGGCCTGGAGCTCACCCGAGCACAGCTGAGTGCTGCACACTGCTTCTCCACGCTCACCACCTCAAGCCTGTCTTGGTGCCTCTCACACCGGTAGGTCACACAGCGGTTCTCGGGGTCTGACCAGGACTCACCAGGCTGAAAGGAGGCAGGGTGAGTGCCCCTCTCGGGGAGATCATGGCCTTGCCAGGCACCTGCCTTGGAGAGAACTCCCGAGTGCCCCAGGGCCCAGTGCCCCAGGACCCTGTCTGCTCAGTGCCAAGTGCCGCCCAGGACCTGCCCATTCAGTGGTCAATGCCCCAGGACCCTGTTCACTCAATGCCTAGTGCCCCAGGACCCTGTCCATTCAGTGCCAAGGACCCTGCCCACTTAGTGCCTAGAACCCCCAGGACCTGCCCCCCAGGACCTGCCCATTCAGTGTCCAGTATCCCCCAAACCCTGTCCACTCAGTGTCCAGTGCCCCCATTACCCTGTTCACTCAGTGCCCAGTGCCCCAAGACATTGCCTGCTCAATGCCCAGTGCCCCAGGACCCTGTCCATTCAGTGCCAAGGACCCTGCCCACTTAGTGCCTGGAACCCCCAGACCCTGTCCACTCAGTGCCCAGTGCCCAGGACCCTGCCTGCTCAGGACACAATGCTTTCTCTGCCTGCATATCCATGGGCAGGGCCTTGCCTGGGCCTTCCTGGAGCTCCCACAGGGGGAGTGGCAGCTTTGCCCCCGCCCACCAGGAGCCCAAGACCTGCTTGTCCAGGCTCCCAGCCCCTGCCCTGAGGCCCAGGTGCCACAGCTACCCACGTGGAGGAAGAGGTCACCGCCTCTGCTGGTGTTCACGACACAGGTCACTGCCACACACTTTCCACAGCACTGCCCCCTCTGAGCTTGGTATTCGAAGCCCTGCAGGGACAGTGGATGTACGGCCTGAGCTCGCGCTGTCTGCCCAGGGGACGAGAGCAGTGGTGGGGCTGGCACTCACCAGGGGGCAGTGGGTGTTGCAGATCTGGGTCTCACAGCTGACCAGGAAACTGCCCGACGGGGGGCTGCCGGCTGCCTTGCACCAGCACCTTTCACACAGGCTGGAGGAGACCACGGCGCCAGGCTGGGGAGTTAGGCCAGGTGTCAGTGCCCTTGGACTGGCCCAAGGACAGGCCCCAGCCCTCACAGGTCAGCTTCCCCAGCCTGCCCACAGGCCAACCCACACCCCTGGGGTGGCCCTTGGTGTCATCTCCTGGTGCAGAGCCCGGTCACAAGGCTAGAGGCCTGGTGTACTCAGGAGGATACCAAGGAGTGGCCAGCTGCTGGGACCCCAGTGAGGCCAGGCACCCAGTATCAGCACCTCTGGGGGCCTGGGGCCAGGCTTGGGCCTCAGCCACACCAAGCTGCAGACTGGGTCCATGAAGACTCGGTTCTCTGGTCCAGGCAGGGTTCTGAGACATGGTCTGCGGGGGTCTGCTCTGAACTCTACTTCTACCCCGAGGGGCCGCCAGGGAGCCCAGGAGTGGGAGACCCAGTCCCTGTGGCTGTGGGGTGTCCGAATGCTGGACGGGCCTCACCTGGTAGACGGTCCCGTTGACACTGCAGCCGATTCCGCCTGTCCAGGAGATACACAGGCTGTAACCCTAGCAGGCAGGGACCCAGCCCACCCCACCATGGCACCCAAGCCCTCCCCTGTTTGGCCACCATGGCCTCCTGGGCACCAGCAAGTTCTGATGCTCATTGCTGGAGTCATCAGATCTGATCTGTGCCAACATTCGGCCCAAACAAACCACAGCTTCATCCAGTTATGCCCCCAGGAATCCCCAGCCTGCAGCGCCAGCATGGCATGTGCCAGGGTCAAGGACACTCACGGCAGGTTTGGTTTGGGCAGCAGGCCCCCTCCTCGTGGGTCAGGACCAGGCGGGAGCCCTTGGGGCAGTGCTGGGGCTCCGGGCAGTAGCTGGTGTTGCAGGCTGCAGGTGAGCGAGGGAGTCAGGGACGGGCCCCTCTGCCCCCGTTCCCACCCAGCCTCAGGGCCTGCTCCCCAGGGCTCCCAGGAGAGTTGGCAGACCCCACCCTCCCCCACACCCCTGCTGGGGTCCCCAGAGGGGCTGGAGGGAGTGGTCTCCACACCCCAGCATTGGATTGCCCTGGCCCCTCCAGCCATCCCCACCAGGCAAGGGCTCACCGCAGACAAACTGGGGACAGCACTGGCCAGCCTTTGGGGCTGTGGGCACAGGCACTAAGCCGGGCAAGGGGCAGGCGGGGGGCAGGGGACAGGGCTTCCTGTGGCAGGTCATCTTCTGGGAGCTGTCCTGGCAGGTGCACTCCTGGCAGTCGGTGCTGATGGTGTGGCCCGGCTGCGGAGGAGGCTGGTGTGAGCCTGCCACAGGTCAGCCTGGGCCCAGGCTGGCTCACAAGGTGGGGCCCGCGGGGGACACCTGGGGCAGCACTCAGAAGTGACAGGAGCTCAGGTCGGCACTGTACTGGAGACCCCAGGAGATGAGGTGGGAAGGGCTTTGTGGGGTGGCCTGCCCCGTGAGGATGGAAGGGGTCCCAAGGAGAGCAGGACATGGCCAGGCAGGGGCTCAGTACCCACAAAGCAGCTCCAGTGTCACCCCAAGTTGGGCAGGGAGGACACTTAAGAAGAGGGGCCTCCTATGTCCTGTCGGGCCACTGGCCTCTGGGACTGAGAGGAAGCCTTCAACCCAAGCCCACACTGGCCATTCCAGGGCTTGCATGTCAGGGACCTCCTGCCTCAGCTTCCTGGGGTTCAGGGTCAGGCCACCCATCCACACTCACCTCCACTGGCTCCCCATGGGGCCCCAGGCACCCTGCAGAGGGAGAGACCAGAGGTTGCCACCAGGCAGGCACGGTCACCCTGCCACCCCCACCAAGCCCTTGGGGACCTACAGCTGCAGTTGGCAGGCACACAGACTTGGGCGTCGCTGCTGAAAAGCATCGTGTTCTCAGGACAGAAGCAGCCCTCGGTGATGGGACCGGCTTCCGGGAGGGCCCTGCAGGAAGGCAGAGTGGGCTGCAGCCCCTGATCCCCAGGGCAGCAGTGCCCTGGCCAGGGAGGGGGCCCCCAGGGGGGCTCTGGGGTCTGTGGGACCCACGGTGGGTGGGGTGAGGGTGCACGTACAGGGAGCTGGTGCTGTCCTTCCCATAGCAGTAGGGGAGGCTGGACGGGCCACAGGGCAGGTACACCTTGCCAGCCGAGCAGGTGAACGCTGTAGGGAGAGAAGCCACCCTGAGGGCCAGCCGAGGCTGTGCCTCTGGGCTCTTGAGCCCAACTTCCCGCCGAGCACCACCACTCAGGAGCCCTCAGTAACTGTCAGTGGTACCCGTCCATCCAGGCTCTGGGCCCCTCAGGCTCTGCGGCTGCCCACCCATGACCACCTGCATCCAGCCCTCCAGAGGCCATAGGACCCTGACTTGGGTGTCCCCTCTTCCTCAGGAAGCCCTGCCTGACCCCCTGAGCCCACCCAGATCATCTGCCGACACTCACGGCAGGCATGGTTGGTGTGGCCCCTCCAGTCGATGCACACGCCCTCCGAGGCACACAGCGCCGCATACAGCTGCAGTCCAGAGCACACCACGTCCGGGGGGGTCATGTGGCAGTGATCGAAGACGCAGCCTTCATAGAAGGACTGCGGGGAGATGACGTCGTGGCAGGGCTGGAAGACCCTGCAGGCAGAGGGGCAGACGTGGTGTGGGCCACCAGCCAGCCCCACAGCGGGGGGGCTTCCCGACACAGGACGCCCCATGGAGCACCAGGTGAGGACAGTGGCCTTCCTCAGCTCTGCACGCACGAGGGAGGGTGTCGGGCCCCCACCCCCTTCCTGCAAGTGCCTCTCCACCAGGCTCCCCATCACCAGGTGTTGGGGAAGTGACCCGGGCCTGCATCCGTGAGAGCGGACAGCAAAGGCCCTCAGAGGTTGACCAGCCTGGCTGCAGCCAAGCCCTGTGGTGGCATTCTGGCAGGGACCACCCTACCCAGAGCTCCAGGACAGCATTCTAGGCCTGTGACAGGGCAGCTCTGGGCCTGCCCAGAAGCCTCCTGAAGGCCCTCTTGCCCTTGGCAGGGGGCCAGTGGGCTGCCCACCCCTTACAGACCCTTACTTGCTCAGGATCAGCTCACAGAGTGGCGATGGGGGGCACTGGACAGGAGTTGTCTGGGGTGTGGTTGAGGGGGGTGTCGGGGGAGGCCCATGGCAGTGCGGCTGGCCGGGGACGTCCACCTTCCAGTGGCCTGACATTGCAGAGCAGGAGGGGGCCACTGTGCCTCCAGGCAGGCGGCACTCGTCCCTCTTGTCATTGGTGCAGGTACCTGGCCAGACGGAGGTGGTCAGAGCTGGACCACGGAGACTGTGCCCTGCAGCACCCAGTGTGTCCTGGCTGGGTCTGGCCGGACATCTCCACCCTCACCTGTGGGACCTGCCCAGGCCCCTCCCCTGCCCGGGCTGCACTGTCCCTCTGAGAAGCCAACCCTAGGTGGTTCCCTCAGGGTGAATGAGTGTGCGCCCAGCGACCCCACACGGGAGCCCATGCAGCCCAGCCAGGGCCCCAGCCCACCAGCCTGCTGCCCAGGTCCCCAGGCTCACCACACTGCCCCTCGGTGTTGTTGGCAAAGGTGCTGAAAGGCACTTCCACAGAGAAGATGAGGCCCGAGAACATGACCTGGACACCAATCTCCCGGATGGTCACGTACATCTTAATGCCCACGCGGGAGACAGCAATGCCGTTGCTCTGGAAACCAGGGCTGACCACCTTGTTGTTGAATATGATCTGGACATGGGGACAGCCACCAGGAAGTCAGAACGTGGGCAGGGGTGGGCAGCTGCAGACCGACCTCCCGCCTGCACGTCAGGGCAGCCCCACCTGGTTGGTCATGACCCCGCCAACGGGCGTGCGGGTCAGCACCACGCGGTCCTGGTGGTACTCCACGATGATGGCCTGTGGGCAGGACAGCTGGTCCTTGGGGTCACAGAAGTCATTGTTGATGAGCACGCGGAAGTGGCCGTACACAGGTACCACCTGCTGCACCAGGACGTAGGTGCAGTTGTCCAGGAACGTGTAGTAGGTGCCGTCGAACGTGATGTAGTGGGGGTCGCCCCAGCCGCTGCACACGCCTGCGAGTGCCGGGGGCTCACCAGAGGCTCCAGGGCTCCTGCATGCCTGGCCCCCCACCACCCCCACACGGGCAGCTTGGGAGCCCGTCCTCACCGTCCAGAGGCAAGTGGCCAGCAGGAGCTGGTGAGGCCTCAGAATAGCAGGAGTGGATGCCACTCCCCTTATCCCAGCGGGCAGGGCCCAGAGGCTCTGCAGGCTTCCCTGGACACCCCAAGGTGCGGGTCTCAACTACACCCATCCCAGCCTCGGGGCTGACATGTTCTACCTGAAGTCTGACCCAATTCCACCCTCTCTCCTGGCCCCCATCCGGGTCCCCAGCTCACACTGGCATTGGTAGTGCTGGCAACAGCCGTCCTGGTCAGCCACCTTCAGGGCTGGGTAGCCGTTGGCACAAATGGGTTCCTTCACCTCTGGACACTGGCGTGGATGCAGGGAGATGATACTGTTGCCCTCGCAGGTGGCCTGGGTGCAGTTTGGCATGGCCCAGGTCTGGCCTTTCTGCAGAAGCAAGGGCAGCTGCAGGGTCTGATTCCTGGGGTGGGCCCTCCCCTCGGTGCCCAGGGGGACAGTCCTTGAGGTCCTCATGGGAACAGGGAATGGCCACCATGCTGTCTGGGACTCTCTGAGCCCCATCCTCCCAGCCTCGTGCCCATACCCACCATGTGCCCCGCCATAGCACCAAGCTGCCCGGAGGGGAGGTGCTGTGTGCAGGAGCCCATCCCCAGCCACCAGCCCTGGGTGTGCTGCCCGGTCCACAGTGATGGCCACCTGCTTGGCCCCCACTTCACCCTCAACAAGTGGTGTTTCAGCCTCAGACCCCATATGCTCAACTGACCTGCAAGCCCACCCATCCAAACTCCTGGGGGAAGGACCCCCCAGTGCACAGCAAGGTCAGCTTTCAATGGTCAGCATGACCCTCATGAGGACTTGGGGTGAGGAGGCTCTGCAGTAGCCACAGGTCCCTGCTGGGCAGGAGGTGGGCTTACCTTTTTTGACACATTTGGGCACCCTGTCTCAGGGGTAGACATGGACAGGGACGAAACTGAGGTAGGGGGCGGCGTAGTGGAGGGACAGTCATGGTCAACCCCTTTGATCACCTCGCAGTCCTGGCTACACAGGGCATAGTAGCAATGGCCAGAGAGGTCTCTCTGGCGGTATATGATGGACCCTGCCGACAGGAGACACCGGAAGTTAGCAGAGCTAGGTTGCAAAACAGCAGCACCCTAGGCAACCTGGCCACCCCCAGGGGGCAGGAGCCCCCACCTGAATGTGGTGGGCAAGGGTGACAGGGGCTCTGGCTACAGGCCATGGCAAGAGTTAGCCCCGGCCACCAGAAAGGCCCACTCAACTCCGGAACACCACGGCCTTGGCCAGGAGGGAGTCAAGAGTGGGCCTCCAAGGCCTGCCCGAGGAACACTCACCTGCAGGGTACAGCTGGTCCAGCACGCTGCAGAAGCAGGGAAGGGTGGATGATGGCGCAGAGCTGGGCGACCACGGGGAGGACACAGCTGAGGTGGAGGACACTGAAGAGGAGGGCTCGGGGGGTGCAGTCCAGGGAGGTGTCCCACTGGTCTGGCAGCCGTCGGGGGTGTGGCAGCACAGGACACGCACCTCGTAGTTGAGGCACATCCCCAAGGGCCCCTGCTGCTCCTGGTTGCGGCACACCAGGCCCATGTGGGGCTCGCACTGCACCACCTGGCCCAGGGCCTCAATGCTGACCTCGGGGTGGTTCTCGGCTCGGCACTCCAGCCGGGTGATGTCCTCGGGTTGGAGACAGATCCTCTCTCCCTTGCTCAGGATGTTGCTGTAGGTTTCCGTGTCTCCGCCATGCGGCCCGGGGTCTGGGAAGTCCACGTCGAACCACTTGGTCCAGGTGCACTGTGGCTGGCAGTCGGTGGTCTGGGGTGAGGAGTGGGTGCTCTCAGGTGCTGGAGTGTGGCTGATGCTGCTTGTAGGGACAGGGGTGGAGCTGGTCTGCCACGTGGAGCTTGGGCTGACTGTGTGCACAGGGGTGGAGCTGGTCTTCCCCGTGGAGCTTGGGCTGACTGTGTGCACAGAGGTGGAGCTGGTCTCCCTCGTGGAACTTGGGCTGACTGTGTGCACAGAGGTGGAGCTTGTGTCCCTCGTGGAGCTTGGGCTGACTGTGTGCACAGGGGTGGAGCTGGTCTTCCCTGTGGAGCTTGGGCTGACTGTGTGCGCAGAGGTGGAGCTGGTCTGCCTCGTGGAGCTTGGGCTGACTGTGTGCACAGGGGTGGAGCTGGTCTTCCCCGTGGAGCTTGGGCTGACTGTGTGCACAGAGGTGGAGCTGGTCTCCCTCGTGGAACTTGGGCTGACTGTGTGCACAGAGGTGGAGCTGGTCTCCCTTGTAGAGCTTGGGCTGTCTGTGTGCACAGAGGTGGAGCTGGTCTTCCCCGTGGAGCTTGGGCTGATTATGTGCACAGAAATGGAGCTGGTCTTCCCTGTGGAGCTTGGGCTGACTGTGTGCACAGAGGTGGAGCTGGTCTTCCATGTGGAGCTTGGGCTGACTGTGTGCACAGAGGTGGAGCTGGTCTCCCTCGTGGAGCTTGGGCTGACTGTGTGCACAGAGGTGGAGCTGGTCTCCCTCATGGAGCTTGGGCTGACTGTGTGCACAGAGGTGGAGCTGGTCTTCCCCGTGGAGCTTGGGCTGACTGTGAGTGCAGAGTCTGTCTTCTGGACTTGGCGTGTCGGGGTCTCTCCTGAGGTGCTGGAATGTGTGACAGGTACTGTGGTCTGGCAGCCGTCCGGGATGTGGCAGCACAGGACACGTACCTCGTAGTTGAGGCACATCCCCAAGGGCCCCTGCTGCTCCTGGTTGCGGCACACCAGGCCCATGTGGGGCTCGCACTGCACCACCTGGCCCAGGGCCTCAATGCTGACCTCGGGGTGGTTCTCGGCTCGGCACTCCAGCCGGGTGATGTCCTCAGGTTGGAGACAGATCCTCTCTCCCTTGCTCAGGATGTTGCTGTAGGTTTCCGTGTCTCCGCCATGCGGCCCGGGGTCTGGGAAGTCCACGTCAAACCACTTGGTCCAGGTGCACTGTGGCCGGCAGTCGGTGGTCTGGGGTGAGGAGTGGGTGCTCTCAGGTGCTGGAGTGTGGCTGATGCTGCTTGTAGGGACAGGGGTGGAGCTGGTCTGCCACGTGGAGCTTGGGCTGACTGTGTGCACAGAGGTGGAGCTGGTCTGCCTCGTGGAGCTTGGGCTGACTGTGTGCACAGAGGTGGAGCTGGTCTCCCTTGTAGAGCTTGGGCTGACTGTGTGCACAGAGGTGGAGCTGGTCTCCCTCGTGGAGCTTGGGCTGACTGTGTGCACAGAGGTGGAGCTGGTCTTCCCCGTGGAGCTTGGGCTGACTGTGTGCACAGAGGTGGAGCTGGTCTTCCCCGTGGAGCTTGGGCTGACTGTGTGCACAGAAGTGGAGCTGGTCTTCTCTCTGGAGCTTGTGCTGACTGTGTGCACAGATGTGGAGCTGGTCTCCCTCGTGGAGCTTGGGCTGACTGTGTGCATAGAGGTGGAGCTGGTCTTCCTCGTGGAGCTTGGGCTGACTGTGTGCACAGAGGTGGAGCTGGTCTTCTCTCTGGAGCTTGGGCTGACTGTGTGCACAGAGGTGGAGCTGGTCTCCCTTGTGGAGCTTGGGCTGACTGTGTGCACAGGGGTGGAGCTGGTCTTCCCTGTGGAGCTTGGGCTGACTGTGTGCACAGAGGTGGAGCTGGTCTCCCTTGTAGAGCTTGGGCTGACTGTGTGCACAGAGGTGGAGCTGGTCTCCCTTGTAGAGCTTGGGCTGACTGTGTGCACAGAGGTGGAGCTGGTCTCCCTCGTGGAGCTTGGGCTGACTGTGTGCACAGAGGTGGAGCTGGTCTTCTCTCTGGAGCTTGGGCTGACTGTGTGCACAGAGGTGGAGCTGGTCTCCCTTGTAGAGCTTGGGCTGACTGTGTGCACAGAGGTGGAGCTGGTCTCCCTCGTGGAGCTTGGGCTGACTGTGTGCACAGAGGTGGAGCTGGTCTCCCTCGTGGAGCTTGGGCTGACTGTGTGCACAGAGGTGGAGCTGGTCTCCCTCGTGGAGCTTGGACTGACTGTGTGCACAGAGGTGGAGCTGGTCTCCCTTGTAGAGCTTGGGCTGACTGTGTGCACAGAGGTGGAGCTGGTCTCCCTCGTGGAGCTTGGGCTGACTGTGTGCACAGAGGTGGAGCTGGTCTCCTTCGTGGAGCTTGGACTGACTGTGTGCACAGGGGTGGAGCTGGTCTTCTGCCTGGAGCTTGGGCTGACTGTGTGCACAGAGGTGGAGCTAGTCTTCTCCGTGGATCTTGGGCTGACTGTGTGCACAGGGGTGAAGCTGGTCTCTGCTGTGGAGCTTGGGCTGACTGTGTGCACAGAGGTGGAGCTGGTCTTCCCCGTGGAGCTTGGGCTGACTGTGTGCACAGAGGTGGAGCTGGTCTTCCCCGTGGAGCGTGGGCTGACTGTGTGCACAGAGGTGGAGCTGGTCTCCCTTGTAGAGCTTGGGCTGACTGTGTGCACAGAGGTGGAGCTGGTCTCCCTTGTAGAGCTTGGGCTGACTGTGTGCGCAGAGGTGGAGCTGGTCTTTCTCGTGGAGCTTGGGCTGACTGTGTGCACAGAGGTGGAGCTGGTCTTCCCCGTGGAGCTTGGGCTGACTGTGTGCACAGAGGTGGAGCTGGTCTTCCCTGTGGAGCTTGGGCTGACTGTGTGCACAGAGGTGGAGCTGGTCTCCCTTGTAGAGCTTGGGCTGACTGTGTGCACAGAGGTGGAGCTGGTCTCCCTCGTGGAGCTTGGGCTGACTGTGTGCACAGGGGTGGAGCTGCTCTCCCTCGTGGAGCTTGGGCTGTCTGTGAGTGCAGAGTCTGTCTTCTGGACTTGGCGTGTCGGGGTCTCTCCTGAGGTGCTGGAACGTGTGACAGGTACTGTGGTCTGGCAGCCGTCCGGGGTGTGGCAGCACAGGACACGCACCTCGTAGTTGAGGCACATCCCCAAGGGCCCCTGCTGCTCCTGGTTGCGGCACACCAGGCCCATGTGGGGCTCGCACTGCACCACCTGGCCCAGGGCCTCAATGCTGACCTCGGGGTGGTTCTCGGCTCGGCACTCCAGCCGGGTGATGTCCTCGGGTTGGAGACAGATCCTCTCTCCCTTGCTCAGGATGTTGCTGTAGGTTTCCGTGTCTCCGCCATGCGGCCCGGGGTCTGGGAAGTCCACGTCGAACCACTTGGTCCAGGTGCACTGTGGCTGGCAGTCGGTGGTCTGGGGTGAGGAGTGGGTGCTCTCAGGTGCTGGAGTGTGGCTGATGCTGCTTGTAGGGACAGGGGTGGAGCTGGTCTGCCTCGTGGAGCTTGGGCTGACTGTGTGCACAGGGGTGGAGCTGGTCTTCCCCGTGGAGCTTGGGCTGACTGTGTGCACAGAGGTGGAGCTGGTCTCCCTCGTGGAACTTGGGCTGACTGTGTGCACAGAGGTGGAGCTTGTGTCCCTCGTGGAGCTTGGGCTGACTGTGTGCACAGGGGTGGAGCTGGTCTTCCGCGTGGAGCTTGGGCTGACTGTGTGCACAGGGGTGGAGCTGGTCTCCCTCGTGGAGCTTGGGCTGACTATGTGCACAGAGGTGGAGCTGGTCTCCCTCGTGGAGCTTGAACTGACTGTGTGCACAGGGGTGGAGCTGGTCTTCCCTGTGGAGCTTGGGCTGACTGTGTGCACAGAGGTGGAGCTGGTCTTCCATGTGGAGCTTGGGCTGACTGTGTGCACAGAGGTGGAGCTGGTCTCCCTCGTGGAGCTTGGCTGACTGTGTGCACAGAGGTGGAGCTGGTCTCCCTCATGGAGCTTGGGCTGACTGTGTGCACAGAGGTGGAGCTGGTCTTCCCCGTGGAGCTTGGGCTGACTGTGTGCACAGAGGTGGAGCTGGTCTTCCCCGTGGATCTTGGGCTGACTGTGTGTACAGGGGTGGAGCTGGTCTCCCTCGTGGAGCTTGGGCTGACTGTGTGCACAGAGGTGGAGCTGGTCTTCCCTGTGGAGCTTGGGCTGACTGTGTGCACAGAGGTGGAGCTGGTCTTCCCCGTGGAGCTTGGGCTGACTGTGTGCACAGGGGTGGAGCTGGTCTTTCTCGTGGAGCTTGGGCTGTCTGTGAGTGCAGAGTCTGTCTTCTGGACTTGGCGTGTCGGGGTCTCTCCTGAGGTGCTGGAATGTGTGACAGGTACTGTGGTCTGGCAGCCGTCCGGGATGTGGCAGCACAGGACACGCACCCGTAGTTGAGGCACATCCCCAAGGGCCCCTGCTGCTCCTGGTTGCGGCACACCAGGCCCATGTGGGGCTCGCACTGCACCACCTGGCCCAGGGCCTCAATGCTGACCTCGGGGTGGTTCTCGGCTCGGCACTCCAGCCGGGTGATGTCCTCAGGTTGGAGACAGATCCTCTCTCCCTTGCTCAGGATGTTGCTGTAGGTTTCCGTGTCTCCGCCATGCGGCCCGGGGTCTGGGAAGTCCACGTCAAACCACTTGGTCCAGGTGCACTGTGGCCGGCAGTCGGTGGTCTGGGGTTGGGTGACCTTTGTGCCCACTGATGTCCCGGTACTTGTGTGCACTGGTGTTGGGTGGATAGTGTGCCCTGTCGAGGTGAACTGACTTCCCGTGGTCACACTGGTCTTGGTGGTGGTGCTGGCCTCCAGGGACTTGGGGTGTGTGGCGATGGATTTCGGGGTCCCTATGGTCTCGTTCCTGCAGTCGTCCACCAGCTCGCAGCACTGGATCCGGATCTCATAGTTGTAGCAGATTGGCGGCAGCTGGTCCCTGTTCCAGCAGATCAGCCCTTCCTCAGAGTTGCAGGTCACCTGCTGTCCCAGCTCTGCCAGGGGCGTGTTGGGGAAGAACTGAGCCCTGCACTCCACACTTGTGGGCCTTTCACAGAACTTATACCCTTCGGATCTCAGGTTGTGAAAAGTGTCAAAATCTCCACTGTCTCTTCAGGCCCGGGGTAGCTGCCATCCATCCACTGTGTCCAAGTGCAGGACTCCCGTAAGCAGCTCACGGGGCTGATCCCAGAGGTGGTCGGCACACCCGTGCCCTGGGAAGTCCCCGGGGGTGATGCAGAGGCAGAGGATGTTCCTGAAGTTGTCTTTGGCCTTGGAGTTGGGCTGGACCTCAAGAAAGCTGTTCTGACAGGTGTGGAGGACACTGTGGCACTGGTCGTGGGGACCGTGCCCGGGCCACTCGTGGTGACAGGGAGGCTGTGGATGGTCCCTCCGAGGTGCTTGCCCCCGTTTTGGTTGTCCTGTGCGTGGCTGGAGGGCTGGAGGTGGGGCAGGGCAGGGGGCTGCAGCACAGGACCCTGATCTGGTAGTTGTGGCACAGGCCCGATGCCTGGTCCCTGTTGTGGCAGGTCAGCCCTGCCGTCGGGCTGCACTCCAGGTGCTGACCCAGGGCCTGGAGAGGCACCTCGGGCGCGTCCTCGGCTCGACACTCCACTGCCCTCGGCACTTGGCAAACCCGGAACCCGTGGGCACGGAGGTTCTGCAGCGTGTCGAAGTCACCGCTGTCCGCGCCCTGCCCGGGGCGACTCACATCCAGCCAGGGGGACCACAGGCACTTCTCCCCACAGCGGGCAGAGGGCGAAACAGGGGATGTGGCAGGCGTCGTCCTGAGGGGCGTGCCCGTGGCCGTGGATGAGGCTGTGCTCACAGGGACTGAGTGCACCGTGCTCTGGGTGGGGCTGGAGCCCACACCTGTGGTCTGCCTCGAGCTGAATGCTGTGGGAAAAGAGGCTGCAGGCTGAGCGTGGGGCACACGTAGGCTGGCTTCACTGGGTCCTGGCTCTGAGGACCTTGCTGTCCTGTTGGCTCCCTGGTGGGCTTCCCCACAGCAAATGGGCGAATGTTGAAATTTGAATGACCAGGGACACACAAGTGAACCTGTCTGCTCAGAACCTGCCCAACAGTGGGCAGTGGGCATCACAGAACTTCAATAAACAGGTGAATTGGCCTCAGTACAGGGCATCTGCCCCTGGGCCTGCCCTGAGCAGAAGCCACATGTATATGGCTGCCTTGTGCTGGAAGCCTGGACCCTGGGCCTGAGCTCCCCAAGGAGCTGTGGATTCCAGGTCAGCCAGAGTGAAGCCCTGGAGCTAGCCCCTTCCCATGGCAGGGAAGGAGGAGATAGTGAGCCACTGCCGTGCCCGATACCCAGGGGCTGCCCCCGCTGCCCAGAGCTAGGTGTGAACCTGACCTCCAACAAGAGAAGCCGTGCCAGTCCACTGGGAGAGCGACACCCCCCAGGACACCCAGGGCCCTTTGCCATCACCCGTTGTCCTTACTGTGTGGGGACGTGGAGAAGGAGAAGGTGGTCGGGGGCCTGGGGGTGGTGGGGCTGCAGGTGAAGACCCTCCTCTCCACGGTGCCGTTGGCCCTGCAGTGGGCGGAGATGCAGCTGCCCATGCCGTCTGTCGTGTTGTAGATGACGTCCCCCGGGTGGAAGTGCCGCCCGTCGTAGGTGCAGACGCAGGCTGTGGGAGCACAGCAGCCATCCGTGAGATGGCTGAGGCGAGGCGGAGACCCTCCCCACCAGACCCCAGACCCAGGAGGCCACGGCTGCTTACCACCACTGTCGTAGGCGCAGTGCACGCCGTTCTCGGTGCAGATGCTGGGGAGAGGGAAGGAGGGCTGGGGCACGGGCGCCAGCACAGCCTGCCCTCGGCCATCCACTGCCGGGGGTGGAGTCCCTGCCCAGGCCTGGGACTTCAAACTTAGCTTCCCGAGGTCCCACCCTCTTGAGGACTCCCCAGTCCACACAAGTGGCAGCTGGGTGGGGGGCCCAGGAGCTGCTGGTGCTCCACCCAACCATGGCGATGCTGCCCACCCCCGGGTCCCTAGCAGAGCATCTGGCTTCAGCTCCCCCACTACCCCGCCTGTTTGCCGGTCCCCGCATCCCAAGAGTCCCCCGACCAACAAGCACCAACACTCAGCTTCACCTCTGAGCCTGGGGAATCCGGGGGATCGCCCCTGAGAAATGCCTGCCGTGGTCCAGAGCCCAGACCAGGAGCCCCCGGCCCATCATGGCAGACACCACCCCTGAGAGCTGAGGCCCTCCCCCAGAGACTGGCCCAGGGCACCCTCTGGGTCCCGCAGCACGAGTCCCAGGGGCTGCTGGTTATGGCCCTGGGTCCCCCACGGGCTCTAGGCTCTGTGGCCTCCTGCCGAGGGGCTCACCAAGAGTAGCAGTTCTTATCCGAGGGCACGGTGGCCCCGGGCCGGTAGGACTTCCCGTGGAGGCGGCAGGGTGGGGGCGGTGTGGGGGCTGAGCACTTGTCCACACACTGCATCTTGTCCTCGTCGAAGATGGGCGCCGACGGTGGGCATTTGGGGTAGCAGCCTGTGGCGCAGAGAGGACTGAGTCCCAGCCCCGTCGGCTGGCACCCCACCCCGGGAGGGCCCAGCCCTCAGCCTTATCCGCCACACCACCGTGCACTAGAGGCAGAGGCCACGCGCTCCTGGCGGGCTCCTGGCGGGGTCAGGAGAGCCCAGCCCGTGAGGGTACCCAGGCCTTGGAAGCAGAGCCTCAGGCCTCTCCCACCCCTCCAGGCCCGTCCCCTGCCCACCTTCCAGGCCCCGCAGATCATGGAGGCAGCGCCCACTGGGGTTCCGGCAGGTGCGCATGCAGGGCGCCCCGCAGGGCTGGAAGTGCCACTCACACTCCCCCTGGGGGTTGTAGTAGTCGCAGAACAGCGCTGGGGGGGCAAGGAGGGTGGTCAGAGCGGCCTGCACCTGGGGCCTTCTAAACAGACCCGGGCGGGCCAGACCAGGGGAGGCGCCAGGGCAGGGTCTCCAGCCAGAGCAGCCCAGCTGGGCCCTCGTCCCCGGGGGCTTCTCTGGACCAGGCGGAAGCTCTGCTGAGAGCTCCACCCGAGGGCGCCTGTCCACCCCTTCCCTCCTCTTTGGAGGCCTTCTTACTCCTCCAGGGACAATGCATGCAGCCAGGCACACGGTGCTGAGCGCTGCCACCCCGGGTCCTGGAGCCCCTGGCCCGTGTACTCACGGCAGACGTCCGGCGTCCTCCAGGGCACGCACACGCCAGCTTCGTGGCAGGCCTGGGCATAGGCGGCCACAGCGGTGCAGAAGCACTCACAGTCTCCCCCCGAGTCGCAGGCACACGCGTCACCCACGCAGGCCTCGTAGTACATGGTCGGCTCCACCTGAGGGAGACGGGCCTCAGACTCCCGGGAGCCACTGGGCTTTTGGAGGATCTGGCCTGTGGCCACTGACCTGGGCCAGTTTCCACTGGAGCTCAAGAGAGCAAATGCATGGCCTACAGTGGTTTCCCGGCACTGCCTTTGTGCCCACAGGCCAGCTCCCACCTGGCCCACAGGCTCCTGCCCGCCTGGGGCTTCTGGGGCAGTGCTCAGAGCAACACCCCACAGAACTCAGGCCACGGCTGCTAGGAGCAGTGCACCAGCCTGGCCACTGTGGCATGTCCGCATGGGCCCCCGAGCCCCAGCTCTCTGCGCTCTTAGCTGATGCTGCCCTCCCCCGCTTGTCCCCTCTGCCTCCTGGGACCATTGCCCGTGGTCCCTTCTCAGCCCAGAGACCCCCTGCCCTGCCTGGCTGGCCATACATGGGCATGGCAGGTGGCGAAGGTGGCACTGTGGATGATGCTGCACTGCTTCTGGGCCCAGGCCTTGCGGTAAGGGTTGGTGGTGCAGGGGTCCTTGGGCACCGGGGCATCCGGGCAGGACGGGGAGAGCTTCCAGCTGTTTCCAAATTCCAGCGCGTCACCCACCACGGCCTGGCTCCGTGTGGTGAAGTCATTGAGGGCATTGCCGTCGAAGTTTCCGCACAGGCCGCAGACCCTGCCCTGCAGAAGCACAGGGAGAAGGGAGCCTGGGCACAGAGCCTCTTCCTCAGCCCATGCCACCTGAGCATCCAGCAGGATGATCCCCCAGAAGGGGAGGGGTGCGGGGTTTGCAGGGTGGCCTCAGGGCCCTGCTTACGCCCTGCGGCCCACACAGCGTCAGAGACTGCGAACTTTCCAGGGGCAACCACAGCCTGCCCTCCCTCCAGCCTCCTGCCTGTGCTGGGGCCACAGCAGCCAGCCTGGTGTGTCAGCACTGTAGTGGGCTGGGCAGTGGCTCTGACTCAGTCCTGGGGCTGGACGGAGACTTAGTGGAAAGAGGACCTTTCCAGGTGTGGTAGGTTGAGGTCACACTGGGGTAGAATGGGCCCTAAACCCAATGTCCGCTGTCCTTATGCAAGGGAGGATGTGGACACAGGCACCCAGGGAGGGCCTACATGATGACAGAGGATGGGGAGTGGCCCAGTCACCTGACAAGGACACCCTGCCCAAAGCTGCAACAGAAAGGTCTCTCCTGGGAGCTCAGCCTGCACCTGGCTTGGACTCCCAGTGTCCAGGCTGAGGGCATCCGCAGCCTGCCCTCCCCTGGGCTGGGACGCTGCAGGACTCACACACTAGGGGCTCCCTCCTCGCTGCTGCCCGGAGGCTCAGCCCCTGCATCTGCTCTCAGACCCCATCTCTCCCTCTCTCTGCTGACTCTGTCCCTCTGCCCCTCCTGTATGTCCCATGGCCCCCAGCAGGGGCGACAGCAGGGGCCCCCTCTCGGCCTCACCTTGAACTCGGGGCTGAGTCTCAGGAAGATGCTGGTCCTCCTGTCCCACAGCAGCACCAGGCCTGCGTCGGTGTCCACCACCAGGTAGATGCCCATCTGGCGGATCGTGTAGGGCGGCTCCTGGCCTGCGCCCTTCTGGACCACCTCCACCTTCCCGCTGCTCAGCTTTAGCTCATAGCTCTGTGAGGCAAGGCGTCCCTTAGGCCCTGGGGGACCTTGCCCTCTAGGTGCTCCGTGCCACCATGGAGCCCCCAGAGTGCCCCCCCCAGCTGTGCCCCTCACTCACCCCCAGGAAGATCTTAATGTCCTTGGAGCAGGTGGTCCCCGTGGTACCACAGGGGACGTTCTCGGTGACCACACGGAAGGCGTCCTTGGCACTGCCATTACCGCCGCAGTGGTCCTGGGGAGACAAGGCTGTCAGGGCGGGGCTCGGGTGGGCCTGCAGCCCCCAGGGCAGCTGCCCCACAGGGCTGGGCGTGGCTATGGACAGAGGTGGCAGACCACCTACCTGCACCAGCGTGTACTGGCAGTCCCCACTGAAGGTGTAGCGCTGGCCGTCGAAGGTGAGGAAGTGGCCATCCCCGTACAGGGCACAGGTGGCCGGGCAGGGCTCTTCTGTGCACCGCCACATTCTGTTCTCACAGGTGCTGCAGAGGACGAGGGGTCAGGTCAGGGTACTTCCAGGGGCTCTTCGGGGACCCTCGGTGCTTCCTGGCAGCCACCCCTCCCCAAGAGGAAGGACCCAGTAGACCAACAGATGCCCAGAGGGTCTCGTGGCCTGGGCCGCCCAGAGTCCCCCTGAGAACCTGGGCCATGTGTGTCGGCCCGGGGCCTGGCCAGGGCTTCCTCGGCTTCTGACAAGGACCGTCCCCTGGGGCGCTGAGCCACATACCAGGTGTTGCAGCCTGCCCAGATGGTCTCCCCCGGCCTGTAGCTGGCCCCGTTGTGCATGCAGGGGCAGTCCTCAGCGGCAATGCAGCCCCCGCTCCCATCGGCCACCAGCCCCGGGGGGCACACGCAGCCCGGCTCACACTGGGGGCTGTACTGTAGGGCACATGGACACAGTGAGTGGTGGGGACAGCTGCCTGGACCTGCGTCGTCCTCCATGGGGCCAAGCGTATGCGAGCCCAGTCAGCAGGCAGGGGTCCTCCAAGGACCTGGACCAGCGGTTGGCCCAGCTTGGCTGCCCCCTCCCCCAGGAGCATCTCTGAGGGACCCTGGCTACCATCAGGGAGACTGTTGGGGCCACCAGTCACTCACACAGGCCATGTCCAGGGTATGACAGCTCTTCTGGCAGCCAGCTCCGGTGGCCCCATGTGTGGCATTGTGGCAGTCAAAGTAGACCATAGGTGCGTCACACACTGGGGAAAAGGAGGGGTGCAGGGGACCCTAAGCCCCTCCAGCCAGGCTCCACTGCACACGGAGGAGCCTGCCCGTGCAGGTGGTGGGAGTGTGGAGTGCCACACTGGTGTGCGTCACTCCGCCAACCCGGGCAGAGCCCAGGGCTCAGACGGCGCTAGACACAGAGGCCAGTCAGCTGCCGCTGCCCCCTAGCTTGGAGGGGGACAAAGGAGCCATTCAGGGCTTCCCCTGGAGAGGATGGGCCTGAGGACAGCCATGCCCCTCTCCGAGCTCACCTTGGGTGGGCGCTGGGCCCCCGATGCAGGTCAGCGTCCCCTGTGTGCAGGTGCTGTGAGGAGGGGATGGTCAGCAGGTGTGTTCTGGACAGTGAGCCCTGTCCCACACCCCTGCGGCGCATCTCACCAGACGGCCCCGCTGTCGTGCAGAGACTCGCCGTTGGGGACCATGGAGCCCCTGTGGTAGCAGGGGCAGCTGGCAGCTGGCACACACTTGTCCGAGGTGTCCAGGAACATGCCCTCTGGGCAGGCGCAGCCATCCACAGGGACAAAGCTGACATGGCAGGTGACGTCCTCCTCGCTCAGGGCACGGCAGGTGGGCTGGCAGGTGCTGATGTGGTAGTGGTAGGTCATTGACTTGGGGCAGGTGGTTGTGGGCTTTGCTGCAGGAAGCCAGGAAGAGGGAACCTCAGGATGCTGATGGGCACAGCCAGGTGGGCAGCAGTGGGTAGTCAGGGGCCCAGGCCTCCTGGACAGGGCCCCAGACTGTGATGGCCTTGGGCAGAGGACGGCCCTTGAGGGGAGTGGGGCTCTGAGGCCTGGCGAGGGGGAGGGGCCAGCTTGCCCGGCACTCACTGCAGACGCCGGCCCTCCAGCCACGCAGCAGCACGCCCTTGGCGGCACAGGCCTGCACGTAGGAGGACAGGGCCGCGCACATGCAGTCCTCGCTCTTCTCGCAGTTGCAGGTGTCGAACATGCAGTTCTGGGGGCCAGAGCCATCAGGGTCAGGGACTCAGCACACATGTGGCCAATGTCCCCCACCCTGCCAGCCCCTGCCAGCCCCCATCTTGGCCTCCTGGGATGCTTCCCTGGGTCCTCTCTCACACCCCACGTGCAGCTGAGCAGAGCCCCATGCAGGGCTGGCCACCCCATGGGACTGGGGGCTGCAGCAAGACCTTAGCCCTTTATCTCTGTGGCCCAGGGGGTCCAGCCCGTGCCCCGACTGATTCCCTGCTTGGGTTAGCTCCTGCGTCCAGTACAGGGCTGGAGTCCCAGGCAGGCCCAGTGCATGAGTCAGGGGAGAATTAGTGAATGACCTCCATGGGAACAGAGCCCAGGGACCGGCTTGGTCCTGGAACCCACGCCTGGGGCCTGCTGGGCCGTTACGGTCCCGAGAAGGCTCGCTGCCCAGCGCCCCTTCTCAGTGTCCCCTGACTCCCTGGGGGCGTCCCCATAGCCCAGCGGCAGGACCTTGACTGCAGGAGTGGTGGGTGGGCATTACCGAATAGTAGGTGCTGGGGCTCACGGTGGCGTGGCATTGGGCGAAGGGGCCGTCAGTGCTGGTCAGCTGTGAGCACCAGTGCTGGGCGTACTTCTCTGTGGGCGAGAGGCAGGATGTGCAGGGCTCACTCCTGGGCAACCCACCCGGGGCTGCTCCTGCCCGCAGCAGATAGAGCAGGCACTTGGACACAGAAGGGCCGTGAGGCCTGGAGGCACCACGGCTACTGCTTCTCTCCTTTCCTGTGTCCCCAGCCCAGCCCCCCAGTGCCACCACCTTCTAGGGACGTGGGTAGCCACTACCAGGGACGGACGTGACAAGACCTCTCCACCCCTTCTCTGGGTAGGGGTGAGCCACACAGGGAGAGCAAGTGAGCCAGGACCTGCTGGCTGAACGCCTGCCCGGGCAGGGGCTGGACGGTCAGCAGCGCAGGAAGACGGGCGTACTCCCCTCCACCCTGCAGCCGGCCCCAGAGCTGCAGGCTGCAGCCACAGCAGGTGAGCAGCCTGGTCGGCCCGAGGCTCCTCCAGGCCTGACGACCGGCCGGCAGACACACTGGGCTCCGCTCTGCCCCCCATTCCTTCTTCCCAGACTCACCTCTCGGGTGACAGTCCACATGATGGCCAGCTCACCACTAGCCTGAGGCGGGGACAGCTGTACCCCAGGACAGAGTCAGGAGACACCCAAACAGGTGCACCAGCCCCTGAGTGGTCCTCAGGGAGCCAGCGATGGCCACGTACCATTCTCCACGCTGAGCGAGCAGGGGTCCTCAAAGCTGCTCTTCACGTTGGGGCAGGCAGCCTGGGTCTTCCAGGTGTTGGCGAAGGCGGCACCCGTGCCCTCCACCACCCCGCTGTTGGTCCGGAAGTCATCGGCCTGGATGCTGTTGAAATTCCCGCAGAGACCTGGCGCGGAAAGTCATGTCGAGGCCCTGTGCAGGCTCAGGGACGGAGTGGGCGCGAGGACCCCGGGGTGCCACCTCTTACCACAGGTCAGCCCCCGGAGCTCAGGGGCCAGCCGCACAAACACTTGCATGGTGGGCACCAGCTGGATGGCCAGCTGCACGCCCAGGTTGGTCTGCGCGATGATGAAGAAGGTCGAGGGTCTGAAGAGGGTGACGTTGGCTGCGGACACAGCACAGGGGTCTCACTGGGAGGTGCCGGGCAGGACCCACAGGCAGCCCCAGGGCGGGAGTGGGCCAGGGCCCTCACCTGTGGACACTGGCAGCTGCGTGTAGATCTGGTTCACAAACACCTCCCCGCTGGCCTTCACCACCACAGCCTGCGGGCAGCCAGCGAGTCAGCGGGGGCCTGGGCGGCCTCCACCACCGCCCCCTGGTCCCTGCAGAGGCTGCGGAGTGTGCCCACAGCCCACAGGGCGGCGACCCTGAGCTCTGCCCCTGACTCGCTCTGAGTCTGACCTTTCCGAGGGTCACACGTGCTTTTAGCAACGTAAAAACCAGGCAGTGTCAGTCCAGCAGAGACCTTGCTGGCCAGGGGTGTGTCCCTCCTTCCTGGGGCCAGGTGGGGCTGGCACTGAGCTGCTCCACTTAGGGACGGTCCCTCAGAGGACCGACGAGCAGGGACACGGCCTGCTGGGGCAGAGCGTCCACTTGCTGTGGCCAGATCAGGGCTTGGGCGGAGAAGCCTGGCAGTGGGGGTCGCGCCCTGTCCTGCCCGCGGGCGACACTCACCGTCGGGCCCCCGCCTAGGCGCAGCTCCACGCTCTTCAGGCAGGTCTCGCTCTCGGTCAGACCACACCTGCGCAGCTCGGCCAGCACCGTGAAGGCATCGTCGTTGCAGGGCTGTGGGGAGCAACGTGGTGCTCACCTCATCGGCCTCGCCCCTGTCCTCCAGCCCACACTGCCCCTTGCTAGAAGGCCCTGAGGGTGCAGCCAGGCACCCAGGGAGGAATCTCTGTTCACCATCTGAGGGAAAGCACTGCCCCCAAACAGGTCCTGGGGGAGGCTGGGGAGGCCCTGGGGGAGGCAGACCAGGGGTCCCAGGGGCCGGCAGAGGGACAGGGAGCAGACATCCAGGGCAGCGGCTCCCCACCACACTGCCATGGTGGATGCAGGACGCCAGGCCTCGTCCACCCCACAGATGCACCTCCCCAGAGAGCCTGCTGGCGGCCACGACACAGGGACCAGGGTACGTGGGTTTTGCTCTTCAGTGGTGGCCAACACCACGTTGACCCAAGATGATAAGAGGGCGAGCTGGGCGGGGAGGTGGGCAGCTGGGGTTCAATGCACTTTCTGCCCGACCAACAAATGACCCCCAAACTGCTCTAAAAATAAAGCCACTGAAAACGCAAATGCAAGGTCAGAGGGGTCAGGGCACTGGACAGGGGCCACTACACTCCAACCAGCATCCAAGTGACCCAGGCACTCCCTCATGGTCTCCCCTGGTGAAGCCCAGGCTGGGGGGGCCCAGGGAGGCTGGCCATCCCAGGTGCCCAGGGCCGTACCTTGGTCAGCACGTAGCTGCAGTCCCCATGCACGGTGTACTGCTTCTCATCAAACGTGGACAGGTGGGAGCCGCCCAGCACAGAGCAGGTGCCCTGGCACGGCACCTCCTGGCAGCTCCAGCGGCCTCCGGAGCAGGTGCTAGGAGCAGAGGAGAAGGAGCACAGTGTGTGCTGCCCAGGGCACCAGGCCTGCCACACCCCTCCAGACGGGGCTTCGGGCAGGCTGCGAGGCCACAGCAGACCTGCAACCCAGGCCCAGCCCTGAGCTCCCAGAGGAACTGGCCCTCGGCAGGCTGGGGACAGGGAGGCACCTACCACTGGGTGCAGTCTGTAGAGTAGCTGGCCCCTGGAGCGTAGGAGGTCCCATTGTACATGCAGGAACACTGAGACGTGGGGACACAGCCAGTCTGGCCGATGTCATCAAACACCGTCCCTGCAGGAGGCAGGCCAGCTGTGACACAGGTACCCCCAGGGCCCAGCCAACCTGAGGCCCAGGGGCACCCCCAGCAGGGTCTGAGGGGTCTTTTTTCTGGGGTCCAGCCATAGCCACCTGGCACCCAGAAGGCATCTGTGTTTGGGGGTTCTGTGCCTGAGTTGGCAGGGGTGGGCCCCCAACTGACCCTCAGGGCAGAAGCAGCCGGCCACACAGTGGTCCTCGCAGAGCTGGGAGCGCTGGGGGTTGGAGCAGGTGTCGGTGCAGGGGGAGCCACACTCCTGGTGCTGCATGTTCAGGGGGCACGTCTGGTCTGCAGGGCCACCGGACAGGTCGTCACAGCCAGCTCCTTTCCCTCAGGACAGCGTGGTGGGAATGGGCACTGGGGGTTAGGGCAGGGCTGGGCACTCACAGCAGAGGTCGGGGCCCCTCCAGTCCTGGGGCAGGCCTCCTGCGTGGGCGCACTGCCGTGAGTACTCGGCCAGCGTGTGGCAGATGCAGCTGGGTAGGTCGGCCTGCTCACAGAGACACAGGTCCTGCCGACAGGCCTCCACGTAGCTGCTGACGTCCACCAGGGCCGCACAGCCCGAGAACAGCTGGCCTCGCAGGAGCTCCTCGCAGATGCCCTGGGGCAAGGCAGGAGTCCAGGCTCGGGGATGCCCTGCGACACCCACAGCCCCTCCCCACCTCTGCCCTGCACTCTGGGGCTTACGGAGCTGGTGGAGCAGTTCTGGGGTGCAGGGGCTGGGTCCTGGCACTGTTCCGTGGGCCCGTCCATCTTCTGCAGGTTCCCAAACTCGATGGGGGTCAGCCTGACATCTGTAGGAAACAGGGAGCTGGCTCTTCCTGCAGGCCCCGGACCCTCAGCCCAGCACCCAGGCAATGAAGTCCCAGGGCCAGAGCCCCCAGGTGGGCTTCCCCATCCTGCCCACCCTGGGACACTCAGGGGGTCTGAAATGACTCAAGGAAGTAGCAGGAGCCTGGAGACTGATCCTGCGGCTGGGCTGGGCTGCACCAGGGGCTGAAAGTGAGCCTGCGCTTCCCTGGCCAGGGGCAGCTGGAGGCTTGGGCAGGCTCCATGCCCCTGACTGGACAACCCTTCTGGGGGGCGCCTGGCAGCTGGGGGACGGTCAGGGAGGCTGGCTGTGCAGCCACAGTTGGAACACCACTTCTCGTGGCAACGACGCGAGCATTGAGGAAGCAGGTGCGAATTTCCAGGGAGGCTGCGGGTCCTGGGCCCCTGTCCAGAGCAGCAGCACGGAGGACAGGGTCCTGACTGGCGCTCAGCTTCCCACACGCACCCCTGAGGCAGGCAGACGCCAGGACTGAGTGGGCACGTGTGTCTGCGCACGTGTGTGTAGGGTGTGTGCTAGAACCGTGCCTGTGAGCAGGTCTGCATGTGCACACGCCTGTGCACGGGTCAGGCACATGTGTGCGGTGTGAGAGTAAATTGGCAGGTGCTGTGGGACTCTGGGAGATGGGCCTCCACGGAGCTGAGGAGGGGACGGGCGGCCTCCAGGAGCCTCACCGTGGGAAAAGAACTCGCTGAACACAGGGATGCCGTTGAAGTCCCCACAGAGCCCACAGGTCTGGTTGGCGAACTTGCTGTCCAGCTCCAGCTGGAATGGGAGGAGACATCAGAGCCAGTCCCAGGATGCCCAGGAGGGAGGGACCGATCCCCAGAGGGAACGTGTCCCAGAAGAGACACAGCATGAGGCCCCCCAGGAGCTGCAGGAAGCTCAGCCCTGAGCAGGGCTGCCTCTGTGGGGGCAGACCCCAGGGGCTCTGCTGGTCCTGCCCCTCACCCCTGTGGGGCAGGGTCTCATCCTCTTGCCCCCTTGGCCCAGGGCCGTTTCCACCCTCTGGACAGCCGACCAGGGCAGGCCAGGCCCTGGGAGGACAGGAGGTGTGCACCCCCACTGGGAAGCCCATCCATCCCGCCTGACCAGCCTCACCCAGAGGGCCACCCTGTCCTCACAGGAGGCCTGTCCTCCCCACCCCGCAGCCTCACCAGGAGGCTGTCATCGTCCTGGTCCCACATGAAGACGAGGCCCAGCCGAGCCGTGACTTTCAGGTTGCCGTGGCTGCGCTCCATCAGGACCCCAGACCGGCTGAAGGGCAGCTGGACCCTGAGGAGAGAGGGTGGGGCTGAGGCGCCCAGGGGCAGGGCGAGGAGGGGGTCTCCGCCAGGAGGGTCCCCAGCCTTGTGAGTGACAGGAAAGGGCGCCTGGAGGCCCTGGTGTTCTGGAGGAACCGAGAAGGGCCCCGAGGGCAGGTGGCTGTGTGCGGGGCCCAGAGAGCCTGGCCAGCACCGTGCCTCTTCCCTCAAAGGTGACGCCCTGCTCACCCCACCATCACCCACAGGGTGCCACCCGGGGCTCAGACTCACGGGTGGCCATTGACCAGGACGGAGCTCTCATTCAGCTGGAGGACCAGGCCATCGAGCTTCATGATGACCCTGCTCAGTGTGGTGGTGTTGGCCGCCCGGCTGCGGCGCAGCTGCACGTTGAAGTCCTCGTAGGCGGCTCCACAGTGGGCAGAGAACACGTAGTTGCAGAGGCCGGGGAAGCGGAAGACGTCGCCGTCGAAGGTCTTGTAGTGGAAGTCTCCCCAGGTGCTGCACACCCGCCCGTTGTGGGCCCGGTTCAGGGCTGCAGGGCAACAGCGAGGCCTCGGAGGAGCTTGCCCTGCGCCCACTGCACCCACCAGGGATGACCCTCCACCTGCCCCTGGAGTCCCCCCTCGTGCTGCTGCCCAGGGTAAGGCATCTGGGGTCCCCTCTGCACCCAGGGAACTCTGGGAACCGGCCATGGCAGTTTGGGACAATTTTCCAATGCTTCCTCACACCTGGAATTGGGGGTTCCCCTTCCAACAAGCCCCTGCAGGTGTGAGGGAGGGACCCGCACCTCTTTCCCAGCCTCGGGTTTTGCTCACCTTGGACCACAGGGATGGTCCTCAGAGGCGGGGTGACAGTCATCCTGAGGAGGGGGTCACCTGTGGAGACAGCAGCTCACGGGATGTGCACACGGCCTCCAGGAGCCAGGGACGCCGCTGCCCTGAGGAGCTGGGTCAGGGCCAGCGGATCCAAGCTCTGTAAGCCCAGTCTGGCGGCTGCTGTGGAGACCTGCACCGAGCGCTGCACCTGGCCCACACCCAGTGTTCCCGGGCCTTCCCATCCCTCCCCGCTGCAGAGCCCCGGGCTGTTGGCCCTCTCGGCCCCAGGGCCCAGAACCTGCTGCTTGTATGTGGGGTCTCTTGCTCCTGGGATGCAAAAAAGCCTGGGTCAAGGAGATTAGATTAGGCACTGCTGCTCCTGGTTTGGACTGGTGTGGGAAAGGTGAACAGACGGGGCTTTGACCTGAAACACCCCAAACCCTCGCTTTGAAACCTCTGGCCACCCTCCAGAGCCAGCACCAAAGCCTGAAAGGTGTGCGTGTCGCTGCAGCAGAGTCGAACAGGGAGAGACGGAGGGACCGGCCCCCAGCGCCAGCCCCAGCTGGCCCTGTGGCGATGGAGCAGCAGCCCCTGAGGTCCCTCAGTCCTGAGCTTCAGGGACCCACCCATGACCGGTACGGGGCTGGGCCAGAGAGGCCAGGCAGGGACTGGCCAGGCGATGTCCACCAGCATGTCTTCCGGCCCCAAGTTCTGACGCCACAGCTGTTGTCTGCTGTAGAGCCAGCCCAAGACAAGTGGCCCCTGGGGACCCTGTGCCCACCCAGGTGGGGTCAGGTGCTCTGCAGGCCGAGGGTAGGGAACGGAGGCCAAGACTCACCGCTGGGCCCTGGAAGGGGAGAGAGGTCGGCGCTGTGCTCGCGGCTGGGTTGCAGAGAGCCCTGCTGGGCCTGGCCTGCGGAAGAGGGGGCAAACCTGAGGAGCGTGCAGACAGGTGCCTTGGGCTGTGCCACCAGCCTGCAGACGGAGGGAGGTGCAGGTGGCCAGCGCAGAACGTGCCCTCTGCCCTGTTGGGGGCTGGACATCTCCGTCCACGTGGGCTTTGTCTGAGTCGGGCTGGTGGCTAGAGAGAGACCCCTGGGGGCGTTCCCTCTGCTGGCCCCCTCGAGCCCTTGGCCCGGGCCACCTCACCCTGGCCCTGCATCTCCAGGGACCATTCCTTCATTCCTGTTCCCTCAGTCACTGTGTGTCTGCCCTGTGCCAGGGCCTGTCCTCTGTGTGGGATGTGGGAACAGAGCCAGCAATGCGCATCCTGGGAAGGGACTCCACTGGGAATCAGGCAGCAGAGATGTGGCTCAGTGACAGCTGGTCACAGGGGGCCAGGGGTCTGAGGGCCAGGGTGAGCCGGTGCTTCCAGTGGCTGGATGGGCCAGGATGGCCAGGGCAGCTGGAGCAGGGCCTGCAGGGAGACTGGCTCCTCCATGGCTGCACAAATGTGCAGATTATCCCCAGACACTGGCCTGACGCCCCCCGAGCCAGGGTGGGGGCAGGGGCCTGGCCCACCCACAGCCGCGCACAGGAGGGGCTTGGGCGGAGCGTGGACTCACTCCACTGAGCCCACCTCCCAGGTCCTACACTGCCCCTGGGGTCCTCGGGCCAGGCTGGGGGCCCTCATCTCCCTGGTGCCCTGCTGCCCAGGGGTCTTGTGAGGTGACAATTGGCCGGCCCAGGGGAACAGACAGAGAAAGAGTGGGACCCACACGTGCCACCCCCCGGAGGCTGCCCCCTCCTCCCCCAGCCAGGACATCCTGGCTGTGCTCCACACCCCATAGTGGGCGGCGGGAGGCCTGGCCTGGGAGGGCCAGTGAGGTCCAGGCCCCCAGCATCAGGGAGCAGTCCTAGCCCCGGGAACGTGCTGGAGGAGGCCACTGGGAGGGTCAGTGGGGCTGGGGACTCGGGGGGCACTGGCAGAGACGGGCAGCTCCCCTGGGAGCCCCGTTCACCCCTGTCCTTCCCTGCGGGCCCGCACTCCTCCAAGAGCCCTGGGAGACTTCTGAGCCCAGGGAGAGCCACGCTGAAGGAAAGGGGGTGGCCAGGAGGGGCAGGGAGCCCAGCGCGTTCTCGGAGAGATGCAGGAGGCAGGAGCCGAGGCTTTGACTCTGGGGCTGCCCGGTGGAGGGGAAGGTGGTCAGGGAAGGCACCTGCCCTTCCAGGAGCCCTGTCTCTCCCACCCCTGGACACCACCCGGGGCACCGTCAGCAGAGGCAGGGACACCACAGAAGTCTCAGGACCCTGAGCCCCAGTGCTCTCAGGGGTGGGTGGACGCTTCCCCTTTGGACATCACACCTACCCCCAGACATGCCCCAGGCCACCCCCGGAGCCCAGACAGGACAAGAGCTGGTGAACCAGGCCTGTGGGGTGTCCAAAGGGCAGAGAGCCGGCCCTGACCAGGCCTGAGTGGACTCTGAAAATGGGCTCCTGCATCTCCCCTCAGAAGCTTGGCAGCCCAGAGCCCACCCAACCCACCAAGCCAGGCACTGTGAGGGTGGTCAAGGCCCAGGCAGGGCTCATGGCTGGAGCCCCTCATGGACACACTTGGCCAGCCCAGGACCCGGCGAGGACTCAGCTGCCATTGTCCTCCTGGGGCCGGGGCCCCCCCAGGGCTTTGGGGAGCCACCTGGGAAAGCTGGAGGTTCCAGCCTACCTGTGTGCTGGGTGCAGGCCAGGGCCCAGGCCAGGGCCCACAGTGGGGCCAGCTTCCTCCAGCCAACAGCCATGGTGTGGAGAGTGGGGAAAGGTCCCCTCCGGCGGCCTCTGAGGAGTGACCCTGGTCAGCAGCAGGCTTTTATAGCCCCGGTTGCTCCACGTGGGTGGGCGGAGCCAGCCTCTGGTCCCCCCTCACCCAGGTAAACAGTGGGCGCTGGCTGGTCAGTAGCCGGCAGCAGGCAGACAGGGGTGTGTCTGTGGGTGGGGCCTGGCTTCCCAGGGGTCCCCCAGTCCTGCTGCGGGGAGTTCTCCCCACCTGTCTCCCCCTGGGGACCTTCCCTGACACCTTCTGTGTCTGGCTGCCTGACCCATGAGTTCCTGGTGCCTCGAGACACCACAGCATCTGCCCAGCTGGCCAGTGCCCCCTGAGACTGCCACAGGCCTGGCTGGGGGTCATCCTTACCCTGCTTCCTCCTCAGGGCAGCCCCCAGCCCTACCTGCCCAAGACCCAGCTAGGCCTCAGGCTCCAAGCCCCTCGCAGGCCCTGGGCAGCAGAGGGCCGGTTGCCTTCACTGGTGGCCTCTGGCTGTGAAGAGCTTGATGCCCACTGGGCTGGAGAGCTACTGATGGGCCCTAGCAGACTGGGCCTGACGGCTCTGGCTGAGAAGGTGCCATCGATCACATCATGAGCATTTCCAGACCTGGAGTAGGGCCTCGGGGGTCCCCAGACTGTCCCTGAGGCCTACAGGTTTGGGCCCGGGAGTCCTGCCCGTCCTGAGGGGCTCCACACGGCCTCTGTCCCCAGCGCTCCTGGGCACATTCTGGGTGACCCCTGGCTCCTTGATGGCTTCTCCCGGCCCTGGGGCAGGACCTGCCCGGCCTTTGGGGGGGCCAGAGTCAGTTTTTAGGCCAGCGTTAGGAGAGTGTGGCCCAATGACTGGTCCCTAAGTATCAGGGCCCTTCTCCCAGGGCTTGCAAAAGGAAGGTCACTGGGACAGGGACTGTGCCAGGCCAGTGGAATCTCACTCACCCTGGAGGACATGAAGTACGTGGGGCACCTGGCCAGGCAGCAGCCCTGCCAGCCCTCTCCCCCGCTGAGCCCCGAGGCCACTCAGCGCTGAGCCAGGGCCCTCCCTCCGGGATCAGATAAGCGAGTGTTGCTGGAGCCCAGCGAGGAGGCTGGGGTGGTGGCCCTGACGATGGCCCCTGGAGTTACCATGGAGATAGGGAAAATGTTGGGGCCTGGGCAGGGCGGGGGCCGGGCACGTCCCAGAGCATCGTGGTCATGCTGCCGTCAGCCCCCGGGACAGGAAGCCAGCACCCAACCGCCCCTCTGTCCTGGCAGGCTGTGCCCGGGTGACTCAGTGGAGATTAAGCCCCAGGCCAGCCCAGATCCGGTTGGTTTCGGGCCCCATATTGGGGCAAGGAATGCCAAGTCTGGGTATCCTGCACCCCACAGAGGTGGGGAGTGGGGCCTGGGGGACAAGGAAGCGCCCCTGACCCCATACAGCGGCCCTGCTTCCCTTGGGGATGAAAATAGATCTGTCCCAGGACCCCCAGGACCCCCAGGACGCCAGGCGCTCCTCATGGGCAGAGTGGTCAGCCCCGCACCCCTCAGACGTGTGAGATGAACATGACTAGCCCCAGTCCCCTCAAGCAGAGCCGCATGGTTAGGGTGCCCTTCCCACTCTGCTTCTCCGTCCCCACCAGAACAGCAAGACTGCTCAGGTCAGGAAAACCAGGCCCGTGGCCCGGCCCGACCCTGGCCCTGCCCGACCCTGGCCCTGCCCAACTGTCACGGGCCCAGGTGAGTGGGATGGGCCTCTGGTTTCAATAACTCCAGGCCCAAGTTGGGGTCCCCCCCACTGTCCCAGCTTGTCACCTTCATTTTCAGGACATTGGGTCAACAGGACATTGGGTCAGCCCAGTTCTGGCCAGTAGGACCTGGGGGCCATGCCCTGTAAAATGCCCAGACTAGCCAGGCCTCAGCCTTCCTTCTCCTGCCCAGGAACAAAGGGCAAGGGGCTCTGTCTGATGAGGCCAGGGGTGGGCAGCTTCCCACGCTCCCCGTTGTGGGGCCCACAGGGCTCCGTGGGGCTGGCATGTTGCCCTCCAGGGCAGGAGGCGATGGCCCTTGTGCCCATGTGGACCAGTCCTGCACCCTCTCTATGCCTCGGAATCCTTGGCTGTAGGACCCACTGGGCAGAGGACAAGGTCAGTGCAGCATGCTCTGAGCTATCCTGGTCCTGGAAAGTGCCCAGAGGCCCAGAGGCCAGGACGCTCCCGCCTGCTGCTCCCAGGGCCGGCACCTGGCACCGCTCAGACACGCTGAGCCACTCTGGCACCCACCCCTTTCTTGGTTGCATGGCGGCATGTGAAATAACGGCAGGTTTACTAACAGGCTCGTAGGACTCCCGGTCACTGATGCATGGCGCATGCCCAAGGGTCCAGGGATGGGCCCACCAGCAAGACCACCAGCAAGACCAGCACTCGGACTGCCAAGGCAGCGGCTTGCGGGAGGACACGACGTCCTGTTTGATGAGAGCTTGTGTGAAAACTGGAGAGTGATTTCGTGAGCTCTCAGGAGGAAGCGGGCTCCCTCCTGGCCCTGGGGAGGCCCCTTGCAGCCCAGCGGGGCAACCTGACACTTTGAGGAATTACGGCTGGTGTTGACAGAAGGGGCAGGCTCCCCAGAGGATTTGCACCAAGCCAGGAACTTCCTTGATAAGCGGACGTCATCTTGAGTTTCTCCCTGCTCCGCTTAGGGGGCCAGAGAGGGCGATGGCCGCGGCGGGGCCTCCCTGCCCGGCACAGAGGGAGCTGAGACCTGGCCTGGCTGGGCGGGGTCAGCACCTCAGCACCAGGGAGAAAGGGAGCAGTGTGACTTTGGTTTTTGGTGGGGCCACTCTGATTTGAGCCCTTTCGCACGGGTTTGTTTTCTCTGAATCACTGGGCAAACAGAATTCCTCCCAAGATCTGGCCTGGGCTGCTGAAGGAAGTCCTGTCCCCCTCAGACCCATGGCTCTGGCCAGAGCACCAGCTGCCTGCGTCCATGTCCACAGCCAGGACCACACGGTCGGCTGCTGAGAGGGGCTGATGCTGGCCTGGAGCCCGTGTCTCCCTGCACCCGCCCAGTCTGCCCAGGTCTCCTGCTCCCCCCACCAGCAGGCCTGGCTCTGGCTCCTGGGAACCTGGTCTTCGTCTTGCTCCTCCTGTCCCCAGGGCTCCCATACCTCAGTCCTCCAGCCCCTGACCACCTGTCACCCTCCTATGTCCCCAGCACCTTCAGAGCAGCTCCAAGTGCGTGCGTGCCGACAAATAAATCTGGGGTGGAGGATCACAGACCCTGGGACAGATCCACTGACCAGGTCCTCCTTTGGGACCATGGCTCAGCCAGTTTCCTCAGCCCAGACCTTTCCTCCCAACCCTGAGACCCCCAGGAGTCTCCGGTAGTGGGAGGCGCACTTGGTACCATGCCCAAGCACCCTCCACAGCTGTTTTCCCACCCTGGGCGGGGGACCTGGAGCACCACAGGGCCACCTCGGGGTCACAGTGCACAGTCCCTCCAAATGTTCTCACTGTTGATCCCAGGCCACTGGGGCCCAGCGAGAATGTCTGACCCCTGGACGAGAGGAGTACGTGCAGGGGCCAGGGCCGGCGCACGGAAGGGGCCGCTTCTCCAGGAGAAAGCACCCTGAGAGTCCAGGAGGCCCTTGTGGGTGTGCACCCACCGTAGCCGGAAGACCTGTTCACACCCGGGTCACAGCCCCTTAGCCACCAGCCAGAATGGGCAAGTAACCCCTGTCCACTACAGGATGGACGTGTACACCTCGTGCAGGGCACGCCCAGGAGGAGCAGGGCTCAGCCTTCAGAGGGGATTCTGCACCTGCTGCGGGGACGGGCCCTGGACACAGGCAGGCCCAGAGAGAGAAGCCCTGCGTGATCCCGCTGCTGCGGGCCCCTCGAGCCCCCAGGTCCTCTGACAGAGGCAGCTGGGGCCCTGCTGTCCTGCTGCTCAGCCTCACCCTCAGCCCCAGACCTTCAGGGCCGATTGTCCTGGGCCTTCCTGTCCTGGGGAAGGGCTTTCTCCCCAGGGCTGGGGCCAGGCCTGGGACACCATGTTGAGAGTCCAGAGGCATGGGCAGCCATCCTGGATGCCACAGCCAGGTGTCCCGTGTTCACCCTCCTGGTGACAAGCCCGGGTGCCCAGGATGCGGGCACCCCTCCTGGACTCTGCCTGCCCACCTTCCTGGCTGGGGCCCAGGGGGTCCGCCAGCAGCTCAGCCCTGCACCCAACCTCGGGCCACCTCATGTGACCAAGCCCCCAGGGAAGTGGGGGCACTCCCCCACCCAGAAGGCCAGGGTCAGAGACGTCAGGGCCGGCAGCCAGCAGTGGCCCCGGGAGAAACCTCAGGAAAGGACGGCACTGTGCAAAGCAGTGCACACTCATCACGCGCAGCTCAGAGTTGTGAAACGGGGGGAGAGGGAAGGGCACAGCAAGGGCCAGGAGCTCAGCTCCGGGAGGGCAGAGGTGGACGCACTGCCCAGAGCATGGGCCACGGCCTGGGGCACAGACGCACACATAGGCACAACCACACACGCAAACTCACAATCACACATGCACAACACACACAGACTCACAACTGCACACAGACACAATCATGCACAACCACACGCAAACACACAATCACACACACAACCACGCAATCACACATGCACAACACACACAAACTCACAACTGCACACAGACACAATCATGCACAAATAACCACACGCAAACGCACAACCACACACATGCAAATGCACAACCACACACACAACCATGCACACACCCTCAACCACATACACTCACAAATGTGCAAACACACACAACCATAGCAACATGTGCTCACAAATGCACAAACACAAGCGCAGACCACATGCAGATGCACTTACCAAACACACACCTATAGACACACAACACACACCCAGGTGCGAAGAACGTGGGAAGGGAGCAGGTGAGCCCAGTCTGCCTTTCGGCCTCCACGTGCTGCCTGGCCCCTCCCGTGGCCTGCACCTGGCAGCTCTGTGAGAGCCTTGTCGCTCCATGGCTACCATGGCCTTGGCCTCAGCCTCTGCCTGCTCTGCCGAGGATGTGCAGAGGGGCCTCCTGTGACCCTGGTCCTCCCTGGAGACTCTAGGCCCCTGCCTGCACCGTGTCCCCCCATCCCAGGGCCCCTCCTCCACCTGTCCCCTTAATCCAGGTCCCCCACCCCATGGCCCCTCCTCCGCTGTGTCCCCTTAACCCAGGGCCCCTCCTCCGCTGTGTCCCTAGTCTTGGGGAAACCTGAGCATGTGCTGCTGTCCCCTGTGTGGCCACTGCCCACCTGCTTTGCCTCAGTCTCCCTGGCAGCTCTGCGTCTTGGCCTTGGGTCCCAGCAGCTGAGTGTGTTCCCAGGGATGGGCCCGTGCCCTTCTCCTGTGGCTGCAGTGTGCAGAAGAGCGGGGATGCGCCCGTGTTTGGCACACCACCCCGTCATCTGACGGACGGCCCCACAGGTGCGCGCCCTCCTGGCGCCTGGGGCGCTAGCTTAGGTGGCAAAAGGGACTTGCAGGAGGTCAGGGGAGGTCTCCAGAGGGGAGCTGGGTCTCCTGGCGGCCTGCAGCCATGACAGTGGCCCATACAGGATATGGAAGGCCAGAAAAGAAGGCAGGTCAGAGGAGCCCCGGCCTCGGAGTCGAGGCTTGCTACCCCTGTGAGTTGTGATAATGCGTCACAGCCTAACAGTGACAGAGACAGCCATGCTGGTGGCTCAGGCTGCACACGGCAGACGCACCCTAGGCAGCCCTTGGGCACCCAAGTGCTACCCCTTGTGCAGGGTTCAAATGGCGCTCCAGGGAGATGCCCACTCCACGGGCACCTGGAGGCCAGGGCCGTGGCGCTGTTCCGTCTTGCCATGGAGCCCAGTGGCGCCTTCCCCAGAGACCCTGCTTATGTAACTCCCTGTGGGGTCAGTCACACTTCCTCTGGGGCCTGATGAGATCGACTCTGGTCCTTGTGGGGACGCCTACGGTGGAGCCTCACGTGACGGGGAACGTGCCTTGTGAGCAGCTTCTTCAGATGGACTGCGGACCCTTCCTCTGCGTCTGCGGCTGGTGAGGGCAGCAGCCCACCAGCAGTGGACAGTGTCCCCACCACCCTGTGTGTGCCCTCGCCCTGGCAGCCACTGCTGCTGCTGTCCCTGGAGATGGCCTTTCTAGAAGCACACCACAGGTGACCGCCACAGGGGCCTGCTCCCTCGCTCTGTGCACCGCCACACAGAGTCTCATCCTCCCTGTCTGGTCAGGTTCCACCCCGTGAGGCCAGCTGAGGGGCTTCAGGGCTGCTCCAGCATGCAGGATGGCCTGGTGCCCTCAGTGGGGCTGGTGGCCAGCTATGTCCAACGCACAGTTAGCTGCCTCGCCCCCTCAGTGCCCGGCGGTGCCACCTCCCACCTCCCACTCTGCTTCCTGTCCTTGTGGCAAGCGGCTTTGCTCCACCCAGGGCTCAGGCCAGGAAGGGCCATCTTGACACAGACCCGAAGCAGTAGGCTCAGCAGCCCACAGGCTGGAACCTCCAGAACTGTGAGCTGACCTTTTCTCTTTATAAGCTGATTAGCTGAGGTATTCTGCTGCAGTGACGGGAAACAGACTAACACACTAGTCTAGGCCCCACCTTCCCGTATGAAATTTAGAATGACCTGTCTCCAGCTACAAAAATTCTTGCTGGGATTTCAATGGAAGCTATATTAAACCTTAATTTGGGGAGAATCGACAGCTTGACTACTTTGAATTCCGCTGGGGCACTCTTGAGCACAGAGTCCCTGTGCACACCTCCAAGCTCTTCCATGGGTGCTCTTCGTTCTCAGCAAGCACGTGCCGGGCACCCTCCAGCCCTGGGCCTTCCATGCTATCTGAGCAACTGTGGATGGTGGTGCTTCAGGCCAGTGACGGCATGACTGTGGCCAGCGTCGACCCCGAGTCACACCGGGGTGGGCATCTTGCACCCTCCTCTTCCTGAGCACCCGCTGGCTCTGGTTGAATTGGGGTGGAGCGTGTGGATTTCCTATCCAGACAACCACGTCACCTGCCAACAGGCTCCACTCCAGCTCCGCCTCCCAGGACCCTTCCCCTTCTCCGGCTGAGCCGAGTCCTCTCCCGTCCCCGCGCCCTTCGGCTCCCAGGACAGAGTTAGTGCCAGGGCAGTTTGGTCTGGGTTGTACTCTGGTCCCTGTTCTCTATCTCGCTGAGGAAATCCCTGTTTTCCTGAGGTGTTTGTTTTGTTTTGTTTCGGGCACTGGGATGGAAACCAAGGGCGTTTCTCCCGCTGCGCCCCAGCCCAGCCCTCTTTACTCCATTTTGAGGCAGGGCCTGGCTGAGTGGCCAAGGCTGGCCTGGAACCTGGGATCCCAGGCCCTGTGCCTGGCTTCTGGGGCTTTCTGAAGAGTGATCGCCGAGTTGCAGGTAAATGGATGAACTGTGCTAAGTGAGATAAGCCGATTCCAAAAAACAAAGGCTGAATGTTCTTTCTCATGGACGGACGGACGCTGACTCCCAGTAACGGGGAGGAATAGAAGTTCACTGGTTAGACAAAGGGGAATGAAGGCAGGACCCGGGAAGGGGCATGGGAAGACAGGAGAAGTGGGACCACGCTTCCTGCGCTCACCTGTGAATACACCCCGGGGTAGCCGCACATGGCGTTGAAGTCGCCCGCCCTGTGTGTACGCCAAAACACTCTCACGTCATGGACATCTAAAAAGAACAGATAATTTTTTTTAAAGGGTACATGTGGAATTCTGCTGCTGCCAATTAGCCAGGCTCCTTCCTGGCCAGAGGGTCATGTGGAGGGGGTTCCTCAGGGAAGGTGCTGGGGGGCTCTCGCATCGACACCCTGTGCTGAGCCCTGGCCTGACTCGCTGTCGAGCTCCACATGAGGCTGGGTCGGCCAGGCAGGGTCTGTCCCAGGCAGGTCTGTCCCATACACGCTCCGTGGACCTCTGGAAGGAGGACGTGTCCCACGGTCGCGGGCAGAGTGTCCAGTGCCCACTTGGTGCAGCTGGTTGACCACGGTGCTTGGCTCCTCTGCATGCCTGATGGCTTTGGCCGAATGCTCTGCTGCTGTGCAGAGGGCAGTGGACACCTCTGTTGCTCCTGCCGACTCCTGGCCTCCTGGGGACGGGTTCTGAGCCTTCCTTCCCAGGGTGTCTCGGCTCGCCCGCACTCCCGCAGGATGCAGGTGCATCATCCTGGGCTGCCCACTCCTCTCTGCCAGCCCTGGGAAATGGTCCCGCTCCCTGCAGCCTTGAGGGTTTGAGGCGGCCTGCGGTCAGTCTGGCTATCCTTCTGCAGTGGGCCAAACACCGTCTCTTGGGCTTCCAACCTGCTCTCTGGTCCCCACATGCTTGGCCTCCTGGAGTGGCCTGCTGGGGTTCTCCTGGTTGGGGTTCACGTTCTGCCCTCCGGGATGTCCTCCACCTTGCTGCTTCCACTGCCCTCTCAGCCTCCCTGTCCCTTCTCCAGTTATCAGCTGTGCGTCAATGTAACAAATTCCTGAGATAAGCCACCTAGGAGGAGATAAGGTGGGTCTGACTCTCCCTTTTGGAGGTCCCAGTCAGGACCCATTGGCCCTGTTGCCTGAGGGCCTGGGGTTTGGCGGCTTGTCCTAGTGGAAGAAAAAGACAGAGGAAGGGGCCGGGTCCCCCATCCCCCACGGGGCACAGGCCTCCCCTGGCCCAGC
This sequence comes from Callospermophilus lateralis, assembly GCF_048772815.1. Taxonomy (NCBI): domain Eukaryota; kingdom Metazoa; phylum Chordata; class Mammalia; order Rodentia; family Sciuridae; genus Callospermophilus; species Callospermophilus lateralis. The sequence continues at coordinate 211,508,656 of NC_135306.1, forward strand.
CTCCTGCAGAGCCACCCTGGGGACCAAGGCCTCGGCACACGGCCCCATGTCAGAGCCTCGTTTGCATGACCGCAATCCCTATGGCTGACCTCCTGCTGGCCAGGGTGTGGGCCAGCTGCTCCGGCTGCAGTGCACTGATGCCCACTCTGGGCTCTTTCCCTCCACCCGTCTCTGGGCCCAACCACTGGGGTTTTGTCTTTGCTTTTTTATTTCTTTTTTTTTTTTTGGTGGGGGCAGGGTACCAGGGATTGAACTCAGGGGCCCTGGACCACTGAGCCACGTCCCCAGTCTATTGTGCATTTTATTTAGAGACAGGGCCTCACTGAGTTGCTTAGAGCCTCGTTTTTGCTGAGGCTGGCTTTGAACTCATGATCCTCCTGCCTCGGCCTCCTGAGCAGCTGGGATACAGGCTGGGCCACCGCACCGGCTGCTTTTATCCTTTTGATTATCGTAATCTCAGCTCTGATTTTCCCTGGTTCTCCTTCACACTTTTGCTTCTCTGCCGGGACTTTCTGGTTCTTCACTGAGACGTCTTATTTCTTAGTCTGTTGGTGTTTTACAGTTCAGGCCTCGCAGCAGCTGCCCTGTCTCTGCTGGATGCAACACCCATCTTCTCCCTGCTGGCCCCTGCTGACCGCCATGGGCATGGGGTGGAGATGCTCCTGGTTCTGGGGCTGTGGAGCCTTTTTTGGTGAAACCTGAACATTCTGGATGCTGTTATGAGGCTCTGGACCTTGACCTTCTTTAGCTGACCTCCTAGTGTGGACACTTGGGAGGGGCCCCAGGGTGGGCATTCCACTCTGCACAGGCCCTCTCGTGACACCTGGGGGAGGGGTCTGCTCACTGCAGAGGTGGGGAGCTCTGCTCCCGGTGGGCCTCATGGACCTTCCTGGCCGGGCTGCGGGGAGGAAATGGCTCACAGCCCCCACCGGTCCCACCAAGTGGTGTAAAGTCCTGACTCTCCACTGGGCCTGCACTGCCCTGAGTGGGGGGGGCAGAGGGGAGAGGCAGCTCCAGCACAGCCCCCTGGAGAGCCTGTCAGGCACACAGAAGCAGGAAGCCCCCGGTTTGGGTGACCTCTAGTGGACCTCTAGGGCCTCTGGCCCTCTGCAGTGCCCCCAGAGTCCCCGAGTTTGGCCGGGTGCCCTTTCCTGACACAGGTATCTGCTCCTCCTCCTCCTCAGCTCATTCCAGGGGCAGAGACAAACCAGGCCCAGGGAGCTGTCCCCAGGCGGAGCTGCCCACTCCCTGCCCTCCCCTCCGCCCGCCCAGGTTGGGGTTTCGCTGCAGGTGGAGGGCAGGCAGCGAGGGCAGACCCACGCTCCCCGCTGGACACCTTCCCTGGCTGCTCCTTCCCTCACCTGGTCTGCCCCTCCCCACCCTCCTCGCGGCTTCCGGTGAGCCCGCCTTCCTCCTGGCCAGGGCCTCTTCCCGGTGATGGCCGCCCTGGCCTGAGCACCACCCCGGCTCTGGTCTGCCCCTGTGCAGCTGGGCGGGTGCTCCCTCCTCTCTCTTCTGAGCCACGTGGAGGCGCTTTCTAAACTCCCAGCTCTGTGTGGAGGGGACCCTTCCCGCCCCTGGTCCCACCCGCCTTCCAGGTGTGTTCCAAGTGCTCACTCTGGACCACTCCCAACAGGGTGGGAAGGACCGGGCCTCTGGGTCACCCAAGACAGTGTGCTCTCTGCACTCCGCGAGGTCACCTCAGGTGGCACGGATGGCCCCAGGCCCCAGCTGCTCCCAGGTACCACCCCTCGTCTTCTCGCGGAGCTGGTATTCATGTCACCACTGGCTCACGTGCATCCTCCAGGCCCTGGACTTGCAGGAGAGCCTCAGGAAACACTTCCTGGCCCTGGGCACGCACAGCCTTTGGGGCCTGCCACTCCCTGCCTGTCCCTATGGCCGCCTGTGAGCTCCCCTTCTGTGTGACTGAACCCTCGCTGCTGGGGCTGTGATCCCACTAATCCAGCCCCCGCGAGAGCAGGTCCTGTGTGTCTGTGTGCACCTGGATGGGTGACGCGGGTTCTCAGGAGCCCCAGGCCAGGCGGCTGGGCAGCACCTCCTGGCGTGGTTGTGTCCTGGTCTGGGTCTGCACTTGTCTGCAGGTCACCCTGCTTTTTGCTCCTGTGTTCCTCTGTGCCTGCTCTCCTTTCAGGGAACCAATTGTTTTCTTTTAAAATAAACTTTATTGAAGTCTATTCTAGTATAATAAAATCAATACATTTAAAGCGACTATTCGAAGATCTTTGGCAAAATCCATATATCACATAACATTGGGTCTTGCTTTTTGATCCAACTTGAAAAATCTCTGCCTTTTAATAAAATATTTAGTTCACTTACATTTAGTGTAATTTTATGTGATTGACTGGATTCATATCCACCTGTTGGAGTTGTTTTCTTTGTGTCCTGGGTGGTTCCTGGCTGCTCAAAAGGTCTTCTTTGGCCTTTTGTTTTTGCAGCGATCTTTCTATCCCGTGTGTAGGTACAGTTAGTTTCTTTGTATTTACTGCACTTTGAGTCTGTTTCTCAGAGTTGGTGGCTCTAGTCAAATCTTTTTCTCTTACATCTTTTCCCACCCTCTTTAGTCCTTACCTCTGAAGCTCTAATTCTCTGTCAAGTCCATTCGAGGACTGTTATATTTCAGATATTGGGTTTCTAGATTGTGTTGGTTGGTTTTCTGTTCAGGATTTCCACTGGGCTCCTTTCCTAGAGTTTCCACATCTGTCCCCAAGCTCCAGTCTCCTCTCTGCTTTCCCTGGTGAGTGATCCAGTGTGTTTATAACGGCTGCTTTACTTATCTACCGATGCCAGCCTGGACTGTCTGTGGGGCAGGTCCACGATTGCTCTGTTCTTGGTTCCATCATGCTGTCTGGACGTCGCGTCGGGGCGTCTCCATTGTGCACTGGACTTGGGTATGCTGTGCTGCAGAGCCCTGAGACCTGGCACCCTCCTCGCGAGCCCAAGTTCTGTTCCAGCAGCTGGTCGCATTCTTGGTCCTGGCTGTCTGGTCCCTCTTGGCATTGCCCTTATCCCTCGATTTAGCAGTCTGTCCCTGGCGACGGTGCTCTTCCTGAGCTGTCCCTGAGTTCAGGGTAAGCCCAGGTTGATCCAGCGGCCCCCACAGCCACCATGAGCTGCACACTCTGCCCAGGCCCCTGCCTGCTGGACTCCAGCTGTTCCTTTGACTCAGATGCGTAGTGTCACCCTGTGGTCAGCGGCCACTCAAGCAGCCATCCTGTCTGTAGTCTCTCCGGACTCCCAGTCTGTCTGGTGGCATGGAGCTGACCTCAGTCTGCTCTGCCCAGCGAGCTGCTGCTTCCGGCCTGAGCGCTCTCTGGGTGCCTGCATACAGGGAGGCTCCGAGGGGAGCAGCCGACACGGACCTCACCCCCGTCCACTGGCGTCACCAAGGGTCAAGCCCCCTCCAATGCTGCCCCCTCTGATGTGGCTGGGTGGCAGGCGTGTTTGTCAGGCGGGGCCGTTCCTAGCCGCACGGGGAGCCCCAGGGGGCCTTTCCTCCCAGTCCCCTCCTGGTCCTCAGGAGCGCCCATGCCCTGGGGCCTTGCTCTGTGGGGTGCAGTGCCCCCTTTCCATGCGGCTTTCTGGGACTCTCCACGGGCCCCCGGCAGCTGGGAGTCTGCTTGCCATGCGCAAGGCTGTGGCCTCCCTGCAGCACTCACGGTGTGCGTCCCCTGGGTCCCTGGTTCACCAGTTGTTGGGAAATCTGTCCTTGACATAAAAGTCCGTGACTTAAAGGAGCAAAGGCTCACCCCAGCTCCGGGGCATGAGCTGTGAGCTGGCCGGGGCTTCCCCACCCACTGGAGCCGGGCCTCTGAGAGCCGTTCCAGGACCAGGCTGGGCCTGGGGTGGCAACCTGCGGTGAGATCATGGGCACCTCACAGTCAAGAGTGACGGGCGGGGGTGGGTAGGCAGAGCACCGCAGGGAGGGCAGATCTGAGGGTGCTGAGTGTCCACCCGGCATGCACCTGGGCTGGGGAGGCAAGGGGCACTCCTCGGGCAGGGCCAGCATGGACAACAACAGAGGCCACAGGAGTGAAGGGAGGCCCAGGAATCTGGTGGGGGCACTGTGCCTCCCTGGGCTACAGTGGGACTGCCAACCTTGGGGGCACCGCATGCCACGGAGGGAACAAATGGCTAGTGACCAGCAGCCAGACCGCGGACGGTGTCACCCCTCCCACCTCCTGGCTTTGCCCCAGCCCCGGCCCCCGGCTTTCATGGCCCTACTGGGGGGTTCTGAGGCTGGCAGCGCAGGACCGGGGCTTTGGGGTGGGTCTCTAGAACCTCAGGAGGCAGGCTCATGTCTGCCTCGCCTCAAAGAGGTGTCTGGGGAGGAGGTAGGAAGGAAGACAGAGGGGATCAAGGACAGCAGAGGAGGGGGGAGGGAGGGAGGGAGGGAGGGAGAGGGAGGGGGAGGGAGGGGGAGGGAGAAGGAGGGAGGGAAGGAGAGGTTGAGGAAGAACTTTGGCCAGAGCTTTTGCTGATGCTGACCCGTCCCTCGCAGACAGGAGGTCTGAAGGCCTTTCTTTAGAAAGATGGGCAGCCAGACTGGCCTCAGCCCAGGACCACAGCCCCAGCTGCCCTGCTCTGGCCCCTCAGCAGGTTCCCTGGGGCCTGAGAGTCCAGGGGGGCTCAGCCCCCAGCCAGGGCTGCATGGAGCTGCCTTCCTGCAGCCTCACTGTCCTGGCCTCCGAGGACCAGGGGCCAGCAGCCTTGCCCAGCTGCTGCCTCGTTGCTGGTGCCCTCTCCCCTGCCCCAGGTGGGGCTGGCTGTCTAGACTGTGGGGCTCCTCAGCCCCAGCTTTTGTCCCCAGAGTGTCTGCAGCACACAAAAGGGTATTTGCCTTCCCACTCCTGCTCCCTGGCTCCTGGCCAGCCTCGGGGCCCTGGGCCCACCCACCAGAGGGGCAGACCTGGAGGCCACCGCTGCATCTGAGGACAGGATGGAGCAACGGGGCTGGGTGGGTGAGGTCAGACTCAGGAGCTGCACTTCCTGCTGAGGGTGGGGGCCTCATGGAGGGTCTTGGACTCAGAGCAGGACGTGGACGAGTGGCCGTGAGGCTGGGAGGGCATCATGGGGCTTGGAGGGCTGCACAGATGCAGACAGAGACGTCTGGGGTGAAGGGGTGGGCAGGGCCACCCTGGCCGTGCAGGCCTAGGTGGGAAGCCAGGCTGGCTGTGGGCGAGGCAGGACGTGAGGGGCCCCCGGCCCCTGTGCCTGACCCCCCAAGTTCCCCACTCAGCACCCTGAGCCTCTCCAGGTGCGCCCAGGCCCCGACCCCTCCCAGCCAGCTCCAACCCCTTCCTCAGTGGGCCACCTCACCGTCCTGTCCCTGTCCTGCCACTCGAGGGGACACCTCCCTGTGGCTGTCTTCCTTACATTCCTAGCTGCTCACTCTTCCTGGCTGGGTGTCACTGTGACGGGCACCTGTCCTGAGACGCGGTCTGACTGACAGCTGGCAGGGATCCAGGGCAGTCTCCCCCACAGCAGGATCCCCTCTAGGACCTGGCCACAGACGTGTGGGGACACTGTCAGCCTTGGGGCGCCCTGGCCCAGCAGCAGACACTGGTGCCTGAGGCCCCCTGCTGGACCCCTGGACCCCATCCCTGTTCCACATGTCGGGGACGCACAGGTCGATGGTCCTGGGAGGGACCCCAGGCCTAGCGCAGCGCCAACGCCCAGCTCCCTCCACTCCTGCCCTGGGTGCCCCACAGCACTGGACAGCAGGACCCTGGTCTGGTGCCCCGCCCTCCCCTGCCAGGTGGGAGCTGCCTCTCAGTGGCTGAGGAACGCCCTCCTGCCTGGGCCCGCCTGCCCGCCCGCCCGGCTCCACCTGAGACAACATCCTGGCCTGATAAAGCCCCGGCCCCAGCTGAAGGCGCACACCTCGTTAATCTGCTTATCGGCTGCCAGCACAGCCACGCCCAACAGGAGCCTAGATAAGGGACAGGTCAGGAGCCACTCCCAGGTGTCCAGCAAGGCCAGAGACCAGGCCTCACAGGCCCCTTGCCCAACTCAAGGGGCAAACGGTTTTGATCCCTGCACCACACAGGCAAGGGTCATTTTGGAGCCTGGTCTAGATACAAAACAGTGGCCCTGGGAAATGGCCACTGTCCACGTTAGTGGCCAGGTAAGTGTCCATGCATAGGAGGGGAAGCCAGGGAGTCTCCAACATGGATCCCCTCTCTAGTCTCTCAGCTATGGCCAAGGTCCAGCTCTGAGCTGAGTGGCAGGCCTGAGGCAGATGACACTAGACCTCAGTGTCCCTGGTCACACACTGATCCCACCGCCTGCCCCGTGCCCGCTCAGGGCCAGGCCCACCAGCTGGAGCTCTAGGTACCTGCATCAGGGGGAGGTGAGAGCCGAGAGGAGAAGGTGCTCCCAGGCTGCCAGAGGCCTGGACCCCCGGGAGGCACCACCCAGCCCCTCCAGACCAAGGCCACTGAGCACTGAGCCTGAGGGACTGGCCATGCTCCCTGGGGAGCAGCTTTGCCCAGGGTCACACCGCAACCCCGCAGCCGATGCTGACCGCCGCCCCAGGAGGGTGCATGGCTCAGCACTCAGTCTGTCCATCTGTCCCTCCAGTGGCACCCCAGAGTCCACACTGATCCCTGCCTGCAAACCTCAGGAACCCAGACCTCAGGTGGACCTCAGAGAGCTCAGAGAGCCGGTGTGGCTGGGCAGTGGGACACGTGTAGGGACACAGGGGGCACATGGTCGGCAGAACCCATCACAGCTCAGCAGGCACAGGCAGCCAGAGGCACCGTGTTAGAAGTCTCCCTCGGGAGATGACCAGGGGTGGACAGTGGGCCTGGACTGGGAGGTGAAGCACAGGGTGGGGGTGGGCCCTCAGCCCAGGCCTTGTTCTCAGGACCCCAGGCCCTTTCCCTACTAGTGCCCTGCTCCCTCCTGCCTCCTGCGGGCTCCTGGACGCAGCAGGCCCTGGCTGGGGGCAGTCTGTCTGCCCGACTCACGTGTGAACATCTGGAGCAGCAGGCAACCCAGGTCCAGGACAGGCCCTGGGCAGCTGGCCGTGTGCTCCTCAAATACTGACCACATGCGCATGGCGTCCTTCACCCCCGGTGCTCTCCACCCATCGGACCGGCATCCAGAGGCCCCTCTGCCACCCGCCCTGCTTGCGCGGGAGTGGAGCCTGGTGGGCCTCTGGTTGGCAAGGCTGGGGTGCCCCTGGGGTTCCCGGCTGGGGCGCCCCATGACCCTGTTGAACCCTCAAGTCGTGGGCAGGGTCAGAGCCTGGAGGACCACAGAGCTAGGCCCCCAGGGACCTCCCATGACTCCAGGAGCCTCTGCCAAGGTCCAGACCAGAGCAGTCACTTGCTGAGGCCAGGAGTGAGGAATGTCCTCGGGGGTGAGAGGCAGGGCCTGTCAGTCACCCTGGACACAGGGCCACCCGACCTGCTACCCCCACCCCACTGCCCCACCACAGGCCAAGGCAGGGCCAGGATGCTCAGGGCAGCCTGGGGTTGGGCAGCATGGCCACTCCTGCTGCAGGGGTGGTGTCTGCCTCGCTCACTGGCCCTGGGGACTCTGTCTTTGTCATGGGTCACCCAGGGCCAAGCGGGGATATGTGAGTGGCCCCCACTTCCTTCTTGCCTTTGTCAGCGTCTCAGCTGGGGGTCTGTCTCAGCTGACCTGATCCGGCGTGTGGGGCACACCGCAGAACCAAAGGGTCCGCCTCCTGGCACCGAGGTCCAGGCAGACCGCAAGCCAGGCTCGCAGCTCAGCTGGCACAGGCCTTGGAGGCAGAGCCTGAGGGCGGAAAAGCAGGCGGCCACCTCAGCTCATGGCCACAGGGCCTCTGTCACGTCCCTGGACAGAGATGGAACTCAGGCCCCAAACACTGCTGTCCCTGGGGTGAGCAGATTTGTCCCATGCACAGGCAGCTCGGGGGCTCCATTCCCAGGAACTTGGGGTGAGATGCCAAGCGGGTGATGGGACAGGGTGCCCAGCCACGGACTGCGTGCCCCCTGGACAGTGGGGAAGGCTGCTGGCCGGCTGGAGAAGGGGGCTTGAGGGTCTCCAGCCCAGTGGCCTTCTCCCAGGTGGTGTCCGTGAGGAGGTGCACAGGCCGGCAAGGCGGAGACAGCCTGCACTCCCCAGCAGCTCTGGGAGGCCGTCCATCGGTCCTTAACTCTCCAGGGCCTGCCATCTCCCAGCAGCAGGGGACACTGCCCACAGGGACTCCTTCTGTCCCTGTCTTTATGTGGAAGTGAACAGTAGCTCTCGGGTGTATATTCTCTGTCCACCAACCAGCGGTGCCACCTGTCTGTCCTGAGGTGTCAGAAGGTGAATGCTATGCAGAGGAAGCCAAATGTCCCCAGGAGGCTCCTGATAGGGTGACGATGACCTTGTTTTGGGACAGGTACTTAGTAAGACAATGTCCACTCCAAACCACACCATCAGAGTCCCATATCCACATGTGGGCTTCCTTGAGGGAGCCAGGCATAACTTGGCCTGGCTCAAGCCCAGGAACCCCCAACACACCCAGCTCAAAAGCCCCTAGGACACCCAGCTCAAAAGCCCCCAACACCCAGCTTAGGAGCCGCCAGGACACCCAGCTCAGGAGTCCCCAGGACACCCAGCTCAGGAGTCCCCAGGACACCCAGCTCAGGAGCCCCCAGGACACCCAGCTCAGGAGCCCCCAGGACACCCAGCTCAGGAGTCCCCAGGACACCCAGCTCAGGAGTCCCCAGGACACCCAGCTCAGGAACCCCCAGGACACCCAGCTCAAGAGTCCCCAGGACACCCAGCTCAGGAGTCCCAAGGACACCCAGCTCAGGAGTCCCCAGGACACCCAGCTCAGGAACCCCCAGGACACCCAGCTCAAGAGTCCCCAGGACACTCAGCTCAGGAGTCCCCAGGACACCCAGCTCAGGAGTCCCCAGGACACCCAGCTCAGGAGCCCCCAGGACACCCAGCTCAGGAACCCCAGGACACCCAGCTCAGGAGCCCCCAGGACACCCAGCTCAGGAACCCCCAGGACACCCAGCTCAGGAACCCGCAGGACACCCAGCTCAGGAACCCCAGGACACCCAGCTCAGGAGTCCCCAGGACACCCAGCTCAGGAGTCCCCAGGACACCCAGCTCAGGAACCCCCAGGACACCCAGCTCAGTAGCCCCAGGACACCCAGCTCAGGAGTCCCCAGGACACCCAGCTCAGGAGCCCCCAGGACACCCAGCTCAGGAACCCCAAGGACACCCAGCTGAGGAGCCCCCAGGACACCCAGCTCAGGAGTCCCCAGGACACCCAGCTGAGGAGCCTCAGGACACCCAGCTCAGGAGCCCCAGGACACCCAGCTCAGGAGTCCCCAGGACACCCAGCTCAGGAGTCCCCAGGACACCCAGCTCAGGAGCCCCCAGGACACCCAGCTCAGGAGTCCCCAGGACACCCAGCTCAGGAGCCTCCAGGACACCCAGCTCAGGAGCCCCAGGACACCCAGCTCAGGAGTCCCCAGGACACCCAGCTCAGGAACCCCCAGGAAACCCAGCTCAGGAGTCCCCAGGACACCCAGCTCAGGAGCCTCCAGGACACCCAGCTCAGGAGCCCCAGGACACCCAGCTCAGGAACCCCCAGGACACCCAGCTCAGGAGCCCCAGGACACCCAGCTCAGGAGTCCCCAGGAAACCCAGCTCAGGAGTCCCCAGGACACCCAGCTCAGGAACCCCCAGGACACCCAGCTCAGGAGCCCCAGGACACCCAGCTCAGGAACCCCCAGGACACCCAGCTCAGGAGCCCCAGGACACCCAGCTCAGGAGTCCCCAGGACACCCAGCTCAGGAACCCCCAGGACACCCAGCTCAGGAGTCCCCAGGACACCCAGCTCAGGAGCCCCCAGGACACCCAGCTCAGGAACCCCCAGGACACCCAGCTCAAGAGTCCCCAGGACACTCAGCTCAGGAGTCCCCAGGACACCCAGCTCAGGAGTCCCCAGGACACTCAGCTCAGGAGTCCCCAGGACACCCAGCTCAAGAACCCCCAGGACACCCAGCTCAGGAGGCCCAGGACACTCAGCTCAGGAACCCCCAGGACACCCACCTCAGGAACCCCCAGGACACCCAGCTCAGGAGTCCCCAGGACACCCAGCTCAGGAACCCCTAGGACACCCAGCTCAGGTACCCCCAGGACACCCAGCTCAGGAGTCCCCAGGACACCCAGCTGAGGAACCCCCAGGACACCCAGCTCAGGAGTCCCCAGGACACCCAGCTCAGGAACCCCCAGGACACCCAGCTCAGGAGTCCCCAGGACACCCAGCTCAGGAGTCCCCAGGACACCCAGCTCAGGAGTCCCCAGGACACCCAGCTCAGGAGTCCCCAGGACACCCAGCTCAGGAACCCCCAGGACACCCAGCTCAGGAGTCCCCAGGACACCCAGCTCAGGAGTCCCCAGGACACCCAGCTCAGGAACCCCCAGGACACCCAGCTCAGGAGTTCCCAGGACACCCAGCTCAGGAGTCACCAGGACACCCAGCTCAGGAGTCCCAGGACACCCAGCTCAGGAGTCCCCAGGACACCCAGCTCAGGAACCCCCAGGACACCCAGCTCAGGAATCCCCAGGACACCCAGCTCAGGAGTCCCCAGGACACCCAGCTCAGGAGCCCCCAGGACACCCAGCTCAGGAACCCCCAGGACACCCAGCTCAGGAGTCCCCAGGACACCCAGCTCAGGAACCCCCAGGACACCCAGCTCAGGAGTCCCCAGGACACCCAGCTCAGGAGTCCCCAGGACACCCAGCTCAGGAGTCTCCAGGACACTCAGCTCAGGAGTCCCCAGGACACCCAGCTCAAGAGTCCCCAGGACACTCAGCTCCGGAGTCCCCAGGACACCCAGCTCAGGAGTCCCCAGGACACCCAGCTCAGGAGTCTCCAGGACACTCAGCTCAGGAGTCCCCAGGACACCCAGCTCAAGAGTCCCCAGGACACCCAGCTCAGGAGTCCCCAGGACACCCAGCTCAGGAACCCTCAGGACACCCAGCTCAAGAGTCCCCAGGACACTCAGCTCAGGAGCCCCCAGGACACCCAGCTCAAGAGTCCCCAGGACACCCAGCTCAGGAGTCCCAGGACACCCAGCTCAGGAGTCCCCAGGACACCCAGCTCAGGAGTCCCCAGGACACCCAGCTCAGGAGTCCCCAGGACACCCAGCTCAGGAGTCTCCAGGACACTCAGCTCAGGAGTCCCCAGGACACCCAGCTCAAGAGTCCCCAGGACACCCAGCTCAGGAGTCCCCAGGACCCCCAGCTCAGGAACCCTCAGGACACCCAGCTCAAGAGTCCCCAGGACACTCAGCTCAGGAGCCCCCAGGACACCCAGCTCAGGAAACCCCAGGACACCCAGCTCAGGAGTCCCAGGACACCCAGCTCAGGAGTCCCCAGGACCCCCAGCTCAGGAACCCCCAGGACACCCAGCTCAGGAGTCCCCAGGACACCCAGCTCAGGAGTCCCCAGGACACCCAGCTCAGGAGTCCCAGGACACCCAGCTCAGGAACCCCCAGGACACCCAGCTCAGGAACCCCCAGGACACCCAGCCCAGGAGCCCCCAGGACACCCAGCTCAGGAGTCCCCAGGACACCCAGCTCAGGAGTCCCCAGGACACCCAGCTCAGGAGCCCCAGGACACCCAGCTCAGGAGTCCCCAGGACACCCAGCTCAGGAGTCCCCAGGACACCCAGCTCAGGAGCCCCAGGACACCCAGCTCAGGAGTCCCCAGGACACCCAGCTCAGGAGTCCCCAGGACACCCAGCTCAGGAGTCCCCAGGACACCCAGCTCAGGAGTCCCCAGGACACCCAGCTCAGGAGTCCCCAGGACACCCAGCCCAGGAGCCCCCAGGACACCCAGCTCAGGAGTCCCCAGGACACCCAGCTCAGGAGTCCCCAGGACACCCAGCTCAGGAGCCCCAGGACACCCAGCTCAGGAGTCCCCAGGACACCCAGCTCAGGAGTCCCCAGGACACCCAGCTCAGGAGCCCCAGGACACCCAGCTCAGGAGTCCCCAGGACACCCAGCTCAGGAGTCCCCAGGACACCCAGCTCAGGAGTCCCCAGGACACCCAGCTCAGGAACCCCCAGGACACCCAGCTCAGGAGTCCCCAGGACACCCAGCTCAGGAGTCCCCAGGACACCCAGCTCAGGTGTCCCAGGACACCCAGCTCAGGAACCCCCAGGACACCCAGCTCAGGAGCCCCAGGACACCCAGCTCAGGAGTCCCCAGGACACCCAGCTCAGGAGTCCCCAGGACACCCAGCTCAGGAGCCCCAGGACACCCAGCTCAGGAGTCCCCAGGACACCCAGCTCAGGAGTCCCCAGGACACCCAGCTCAGGAGTCCCCAGGACACCCAGCTCAGGAACCCCCAGGACACACAGCTCAGGAGTCCCCAGGACACCCAGCTCAGGAACCCCCAGGACACCCAGCTCAGGAACCCCCAGGACACCCAGCTCAGGAGTCCCCAGGACACCCAGCTCAGGAACCCCCAGGACACCCAGCTCAGGAACCCCCAGGACACCCAGCTCAGGAGTCCCCAGGACACCCAGCTCAGGAGTCTCCAGGACACTCAGCTCAGGAGTCCCCAGGACACCCAGCTCAAGAGTCCCCAGGACACCCAGCTCAGGAGTCCCCAGGACACCCAGCTCAGGAGTCCCCAGGACACCCAGCTGAGGAACCCCCAGGACACCCAGCTCAGGAACCCCCAGGAAACCCAGCTCAGGAGTCCCCAGGACACCCAGCTCAGGAGTCCCCAGGACACCCAGCTGAGGAACCCCCAGGACACCCAGCTCAGGAACCCCCAGGACACCCAGCTCAGGAGTCCCCAGGACACCCAGCTCAGGAGCCTCCAGGACACCCAGCTCAGGAGTCCCCAGGACACCCAGCTCAGGAGTCCCCAGGACACCCAGCTCAGGAACCCCCAGGACACACAGCTCAGGAACCCCCAGGACACCCAGCTCAGGAGTCCCCAGGACACCCAGCTCAGGAGTCCCCAGGACACCCAGCTCAGGAGTCTCCAGGACACTCAGCTCAGGAGTCCCCAGGACACCCAGCTCAGGAGTCCCCAGGACACCCAGCTGAGGAACCCCCAGGACACCCAGCTCAGGAACCCCCAGGACACTCAGCTCAGGAACCCCCAGGACACCCAGCTCAGGAGTCCCCAGGACACCCAGCTCAGGAGTCCCCAGGACACCCAGCTCAGGAGTCCCCAGGACACCCAGCTCAGGAGTCCCCAGGACACCCAGTTCAGGAGTCCCCAGGACACCCAGCTCAGGAGCCCCCAGGACACCCAGCTCAGGAGCCCCCAGGACACCCAGCTCAGGAGTCCCCAGGACACCCAGCTCAGGAGTCCCCAGGACACCCAGCTGAGGAACCCCCAGGACACCCAGCTCAGGAACCCCCAGGACACCCAGCTCAGGAGTCCCCAGGACACCCAGCTCAGGAGTCCCCAGGACACCCAGCTCAGGAGTCCCCAGGACACCCAGCTCAGGAGTCCCCAGGACACCCAGCTGAGGAACCCCCAGGACACCCAGCTCAGGAACCCCCAGGACACCCAGCTCATGAGTCCCCAGGACACCCAGCTCAGGAGTCCCCAGGACACCCAGCTGAGGAACCCCCAGGACACCCAGCTCAGGAACCCCCAGGACACACAGCTCAGGAACCCCCAGGACACCCAGCTCAGGAGTCCCCAGGACACCCAGCTGAGGAACCCCCAGGACACCCAGCTCAGGAACCCCCAGGACACTCAGCTCAGGAACCCCCAGGACACCCAGCTCAGGAGTCCCCAGGACACCCAGCTCAGGAGTCCCCAGGACACCCAGCTCAGGAGTCCCCAGGACACCCACTCAGGAACCCCCAGGACACCCAGCTCAGGAACCCCCAGGACACCCAGCTCAGGAGTCCCCAGGACACCCAGCTCAGGAGTCCCCAGGACACCCAGCTCAGGAGTCTCCAGGACACCCAGCTCAGGAGTCCCCAGGACACTCAGCTCAGGAACCCCCAGGACACCCAGCTCAGGAGTCCCCAAGACACTCAGCTCAGGAACCCCCAGGACACCCAGCTCAGGAGTCCACAGGACACCCAGCTCAGGAACCCCCAGGACACCCAGTTCAGGAGTCCCCAGGACACCCAGCTCAGGAGCCCCCAGGACACCCAGCTCAGGAGCCCCCAGGACACCCAGCTCAGGAGTCCCCAGGACACCCAGCTCAGGAGTCCCCAGGACACCCAGCTGAGGAATCCCCAGGACACCCAGCTCAGGAACCCCCAGGACACCCAGCTCAGGAGTCCCCAGGACACCCAGCTCAGGAGTCCCCAGGACACCCAGCTCAGGAGTCCCCAGGACACCCAGCTCAGGGGTCCCCAGGACACCCAGCTGAGGAACCCCCAGGACACCCAGCTCAGGAACCCCCAGGACACCCAGCTCAGGAGTCCCCAGGACACCCAGCTCAGGAGTCCCCAGGACACCCAGCTCAGGAGTCCCCAGGACACCCAGCTGAGGAACCCCCAGGACACCCAGCTGAGGAACCCCCAGGACACCCAGCTGAGGAACCCCCAGGACACCCAGCTGAGGAACCCCCAGGACACCCAGCTCAGGAGTCCCCAGGACACCCAGCTCAGGAGTCCCCAGGACACCCAGCTCAGGAGTCTCCAGGACACCCAGCTCAGGAGTCCCCAGGACACTCAGCTCAGTAGTCCACAGGACACCCAGCTCAGGAACCCCCAGGACACCCAGTTCAGGAGTCCCCAGGACACCCAGCTCAGGAGTCCCCAGGACACCCAGCTCAGGAGTCCCCAGGACACCCAGCTGAGGAACCCCCAGGACACCCAGCTCAGGAACCCCCAGGACACCCAGCTCAGGAGTCCCCAGGACACCCAGCTCAGGAGTCCCCAGGACACCCAGCTCAGGAGTCCCCAGGACACCCAGCTCAGGAGTCCCCAGGACACCCAGCTGAGGAACCCCCAGGACACCCAGCTCAGGAACCCCCAGGACACCCAGCTCAGGAGTCCCCAGGACACCCAGCTCAGGAGTCCCCAGGACACCCAGCTCAGGAGTCCCCAGGACACCCAGCTCAGGAGTCCCCAGGACACCCAGCTGAGGAACCCCCAGGACACCCAGCTCAGGAACCCCCAGGACACCCAGCTCAGGAGTCCCCAGGACACCCAGCTCAGGAGTCCCCAGGACACCCAGCTCAGGAGTCCCCAGGACACCCAGCTCAGGAGTCCCCAGGACACCCAGCTCAGGAACCCCCAGGACACCCAGCTCAGGAACCCCCAGGACACTCAGCTCAGGAACCCCCAGGACACCCAGCTCAGGAGTCCCCAGGACACCCAGCTCAGGAGTCCCCAGGACACCCAGCTCAGGAGTCCCCAGGACACCCAGCTCAGGAGTCCCCAGGACACCCAGTTCAGGAGTCCCCAGGACACCCAGCTCAGGAGCCCCCAGGACACCCAGCTCAGGAGCCCCCAGGACACCCAGCTCAGGAGTCCCCAGGACACCCAGCTCAGGAGTCCCCAGGACACCCAGCTGAGGAACCCCCAGGACACCCAGCTCAGGAACCCCCAGGACACCCAGCTCAGGAGTCCCCAGGACACCCAGCTCAGGAGTCCCCAGGACACCCAGCTCAGGAGTCCCCAGGACACCCAGCTCAGGAGTCCCCAGGACACCCAGCTGAGGAACCCCCAGGACACCCAGCTCAGGAACCCCCAGGACACCCAGCTCATGAGTCCCCAGGACACCCAGCTCAGGAGTCCCCAGGACACCCAGCTGAGGAACCCCCAGGACACCCAGCTCAGGAACCCCCAGGACACACAGCTCAGGAACCCCCAGGACACCCAGCTCAGGAGTCCCCAGGACACCCAGCTGAGGAACCCCCAGGACACCCAGCTCAGGAACCCCCAGGACACTCAGCTCAGGAACCCCCAGGACACCCAGCTCAGGAGTCCCCAGGACACCCAGCTCAGGAGTCCCCAGGACACCCAGCTCAGGAGTCCCCAGGACACCCACTCAGGAACCCCCAGGACACCCAGCTCAGGAACCCCCAGGACACCCAGCTCAGGAGTCCCCAGGACACCCAGCTCAGGAGTCCCCAGGACACCCAGCTCAGGAGTCTCCAGGACACCCAGCTCAGGAGTCCCCAGGACACTCAGCTCAGGAACCCCCAGGACACCCAGCTCAGGAGTCCCCAGGACACTCAGCTCAGGAACCCCCAGGACACCCAGCTCAGGAGTCCACAGGACACCCAGCTCAGGAACCCCCAGGACACCCAGTTCAGGAGTCCCCAGGACACCCAGCTCAGGAGCCCCCAGGACACCCAGCTCAGGAGCCCCCAGGACACCCAGCTCAGGAGTCCCCAGGACACCCAGCTCAGGAGTCCCCAGGACACCCAGCTGAGGAATCCCCAGGACACCCAGCTCAGGAACCCCCAGGACACCCAGCTCAGGAGTCCCCAGGACACCCAGCTCAGGAGTCCCCAGGACACCCAGCTCAGGAGTCCCCAGGACACCCAGCTGAGGAACCCCCAGGACACCCAGCTCAGGAGTCCCCAGGACACCCAGCTCAGGAGTCCCCAGGACACCCAGCTCAGGAGTCCCCAGGACACCCAGCTGAGGAACCCCCAGGACACCCAGCTGAGGAACCCCCAGGACACCCAGCTGAGGAACCCCCAGGACACCCAGCTCAGGAAACCCCAGGACACCCAGCTCAGGAGTCCCCAGGACACCCAGCTCAGGAGTCCCCAGGACACCCAGCTCAGGAGTCTCCAGGACACCCAGCTCAGGAGTCCCCAGGACACTCAGCTCAGGAGTCCACAGGACACCCAGCTCAGGAACCCCCAGGACACCCAGTTCAGGAGTCCCCAGGACACCCAGCTCAGGAGTCCCCAGGACACCCAGCTCAGGAGTCCCCAGGACACCCAGCTGAGGAACCCCCAGGACACCCAGCTCAGGAACCCCCAGGACACCCAGCTCAGGAGTCCCCAGGACACCCAGCTCATGAGTCCCCAGGACACCCAGCTCAGGAGTCCCCAGGACACCCAGCTCAGGAGTCCCCAGGACACCCAGCTGAGGAACCCCCAGGACACCCAGCTCAGGAACCCCCAGGACACCCAGCTCAGGAGTCCCCAGGACACCCAGCTCAGGAGTCCCCAGGACACCCAGCTCAGGAGTCCCCAGGACACCCAGCTCAGGAGTCCCCAGGACACCCAGCTGAGGAACCCCCAGGACACCCAGCTCAGGAACCCCCAGGACACCCAGCTCAGGAGTCCCCAGGACACCCAGCTCAGGAGTCCCCAGGACACCCAGCTCAGGAGTCTCCAGGACACCCAGCTCAGGAGTCGCCAGGACACCCAGCTCAGGAGTCACCAGGACACCCAGATCAGGAGTCCCCAGGACACCCAGCTCAGGAGTCCCCAGGACACCCAGCTCAGGAGTCCCCAGGACACCCAGCTCAGGAGTCCCCAGGACACCCAGCTCAGGAGTCCCCAGGACACCCAGCTCAGGAACCCCCAGGACACCCAGTTCAGGAGTCCCCAGGACACCCAGCTGAGGAACCCCCAGGACACCCAGCTCAGGAGTCCCCAGGACACCCAGCTCAGGAGTCCCCAGGACACCCAGCTCAGGAGTCCACAGGACACCCAGCTCAGGAGCCCCCAGGACACCCAGCTCAGGAGTCCCCAGGACACCCAGCTCAGGAGTCCACAGGACACCCAGCTCAGGAGCCCCCAGGACACCCAGCTCAGGAGCCCCCAGGACACCCAGCTCAGGAGCCCCCAGGACACCCAGCTCAGGAGTCCCCAGGACACTCAGCTCAGGAGTCCACAGGACACCCAGCTCAGGAACCCCCAGGACACCCAGTTCAGGAGTCCCCAGGACACCCAGCTCAGGAGCCCCCAGGACACCCAGCTCAGGAGCCCCCAGGACACCCAGCTCAGGAGTCCCCAGGACACCCAGCTCAGGAGTCCCCAGGACACCCAGCTGAGGAACCCCCAGGACACCCAGCTCAGGAACCCCCAGGACACCCAGCTCAGGAGTCCCCAGGACACCCAGCTCAGGAGTCCCCAGGACACCCAGCTCTGGAGTCCCCAGGACACCCAGCTCAGGAGTCTCCAGGACACTCAGCTCAGGAGTCCCCAGGACACCCAGCTCAAGAGTCCCCAGGACACTCAGCTCAGGAGCCCCCAGGACACCCAGCTCAGGAACCCCCAGGACACCCAGCTCAGGATCCCAGGACACCCAGCTCAGGAGTCCCCAGGACACCCAGCTCAGGAACCCCCAGGACACCCAGCTCAGGAGTCCCCAGGACACCCAGCTCAGGAGTCCCCAGGACACCCAGCTCAGGAACCCCCAGGACACCCAGCTCAGGAACCCCCAGGACACCCAGCTCAGGAACCCCCAGGACACCCAGCTCAGGAGTCCCCAGGACACCCAGCTCAGGAGTCCCCAGGACACCCAGCTCAGGAACCCCCAGGACACCCAGCTCAGGAACCCCCAGGACACCCAGCACAGGAACCCCCAGGACACCCAGCTCAGGAGCCCCCAGTACACCCAGCTCAAGAACCCCCAGGACACCCAGCTCAGGAACCCCCAGGACACCCAGCTCAGGAACCCCAGGACACCCAGCTCAG
Source organism: Callospermophilus lateralis (assembly GCF_048772815.1). Taxonomy (NCBI): domain Eukaryota; kingdom Metazoa; phylum Chordata; class Mammalia; order Rodentia; family Sciuridae; genus Callospermophilus; species Callospermophilus lateralis. The sequence goes on from NC_135306.1 coordinate 211,527,284, forward strand.
GAGTCCCAGGACACCCAGCTCAGGAGTCCCCAGGACACCCAGCTCAGGAACCCCCAGGACACCCAGCTCAGGAGTCCCCAGGACATCCAGCTCAGGAACCCCCAGGACACCCAGCTCAGGAACCCCCAGGACACCCAGCTCAGGAGTCCCCAGGACACCCAGCTCAGGAGTCCCCAGGACACCCAGCTCAGGAACCCCCAGGACACCCAGCTCAGGAACCCCCAGGACACCCAGCTCAGGAACCCCCAGGACACCCAGCTCAGGAACCCCCAGGACACCCAGCTCAGGAGTCCCCAGGACACCCAGCTCAGGAGTCCCCAGGACACCCAGCTCAGGAACCCCCAGGACACCCAGCTCAGGAACCCCCAGGACACCCAGCTCAGGAACCCCCAGGACACCCAGCTCAGGAGTCCCCAGGACACCCAGCTCAGGAGTCCCCAGGACACCCAGCTCAGGAGTCCCCAGGACACCCAGCTCAGGAACCCCCAGGACACCCAGCTCAGGAGTCCCCAGGACACCCAGCTCAGGAACCCCCAGGACACCCAGCTCAGGAGTCCCCAGGACACCCAGCTCAGGAACCCCCAGGACACCCAGCTCAGGAACCCCCAGGACACCCAGCTCAGGAGTCCCCAGGACACCCAGCTCAAGAGTCCCCAGGACACTCAGCTCAGGAGCCCCCAGGACACCCAGCTCAGGAACCCCCAGGACACCCAGCTCAGGAGTCCCAGGACACCCAGCTCAGGAGTCCCCAGGACACCCAGCTCAGGAACCCCCAGGACACCCAGCTCAGGAACCCCCAGGACACCCAGCTCAGGAGTCCCCAGGACACTCAGCTCAGGAGTCCCCAGGACACCCAGCTCAGGAACCCCCAGGACACCCAGCTCAGGAACCCCCAGGACACCCAGCTCAGGAGTCCCCAGGACACCCAGCTCAGGAACCCCCAGGACACCCAGCTCAGGAGTCCCCAGGACACCCAGCTCAGGAAACCCCAGGACACCCAGCTCAGGAGTCCCCAGGACACCCAGCTCAGGAACCCCCAGGACACCCAGCTCAGGAGTCCCCAGGACACCCAGCTCAGGAACCCCCAGGACACCCAGCTCAGGAGTCCCCAGGACACCCAGCTCAGGAACCCCCAGGACACCCAGCTCAGGAGTCCCCAGGACACCCAGCTCAGGAACCCCCAGGACACCCAGCTCAGGAGTCCCCAGGACACCCAGCTCAGGAACCCCCAGGACACCCAGCTCAGGAGTCCCCAGGACACCCAGCTCAGGAACCCCCAGGACACCCAGCTCAGGAACCCCCAGGACACCCAGCTCAGGAGTCCCCAGGACACCCAGCTCAAGAGTCCCCAGGACACTCAGCTCAGGAGCCCCCAGGACACCCAGCTCAGGAACCCCCAGGACACCCAGCTCAGGAGTCCCAGGACACCCAGCTCAGGAGTCCCCAGGACACCCAGCTCAGGAACCCCCAGGACACCCAGCTCAGGAGTCCCCAGGACACCCAGCTCAGGAGTCCCCAGGACACCCAGCTCAGGAACCCCCAGGACACCCAGCTCAGGAGTCCCCAGGACACCCAGCTCAGGAACCCCCAGGACACCCAGCTCAGGAGTCCCCAGGACACCCAGCTCAGGAACCCCCAGGACACCCAGCTCAGGAGTCCCCAGGACACCCAGCTCAGGAACCCCCAGGACACCCATCTCAGGAGTCCCCAGGACACCCAGCTCAGGAACCCCCAGGACACCCAGCTCAGGAGTCCCCAGGACACCCAGCTCAGGAACCCCCAGGACACCCAGCTCAGGAGTCCCCAGGACACCCAGCTCAGGAACCCCCAGGACACCCAGCTCAGGAACCCCCAGGACACCCAGCTCAGAAGTCCCCAGGACACCCAGCTCAAGAGTCCCCAGGACACTCAGCTAAGGAGCCCCCAGGACACCCAGCTCAGGAACCCCCAGGACACCCAGCTCAGGAGTCCCAGGACACCCAGCTCAGGAGTCCCCAGGACACCCAGCTCAGGAACCCCCAGGACACCCAGCTCAGGAGTCCCCAGGACACCCAGCTCAGGAGTCCCCAGGACACCCAGCTCAGGAACCCCCAGGACACCCAGCTCAAGAGTCCCCAGGACACTCAGCTCAGGAGCCCCCAGGACACCCAGCTCAGGAACCCCCAGGACACCCAGCTCAGGAGTCCCAGGACACCCAGCTCAGGAGTCCCCAGGACACCCAGCTCAGGAGTCCCCAGGACACCCAGCTCAGGAGTCCCCAGGACACCCAGCTCAGGACCCCCAGGACACCCAGCTCAGGAAACCCCAGGACACGCAGCTCAGGAACCCCCAGGACACCCAGCTCAGGAGTCCCCAGGACACCCAGCTCAGGAGTCCCCAGGACACCCAGCTCAGGAGCCCCCAGGACACCCAGCTCAGGAACCCCCAGGACACCCAGCTCAGGAACCCCAGGACACCCAGCTCAGGAGTCCCCAGGACACCCAGCTCAGGAGTCCCCAGGACACCCACCTCAGGAACCCCCAGGACACGCAGCTCAAGAGTCCCCAGGACACTCAGCTCAGGAGCCCCCAGGACACCCAGCTCAGGAACCCCCAGGACACCCAGCTCAGGAGTCCCCAGGACACCCAGCTCAGGAGTCCCCAGGACACCCAGCTCAGGAACCCCCAGGACACCCAGCTCAAGAGTCCCCAGGACACTCAGCTCAGGAGCCCCCAGGACACCCAGCTCAGGAACCCCCAGGACACCCAGCTCAAGAGTCCCCAGGACACTCAGCTCAGGAGCCCCCAGGACACCCAGCTCAGGAACCCCCAGGACACCCAGCTCAGGAGTCCCAGGACACCCAGCTCAGGAGTCCCCAGGACACCCAGCTCAGGAACCCCCAGGACACCCAGCTCAGGAGTCCCCAGGACACCCAGCTCAGGAGTCCCCAGGACACCCAGCTCAGGAACCCCCAGGACACCCAGCTCAGGAAACCCCAGGACACCCAGCTCAGGAACCCCCAGGACACCCAGCTCAGGAGTCCCCAGGACACCCAGCTCAGGAGTCCCCAGGACACCCAGCTCAGGAGTCCCCAGGACACCCAGCTCAGGAGCCCCCAGGACACCCAACTCAGGAGTCCCCAGGACACCCAGCTCAGGAACCCCCAGGACACCCAGCTCAGGAACCCCAGGACACCCAGCTCAGGAGTCCCCAGGACACCCAGCTCAGGAGTCCCCAGGACACCCAGCTCAGGAACCCCCAGGACACCCAGCTCAGGAACCCCCAGGACACCCAGCTCAGGAGTCCCCAGGACACCCAGCTCAGGAGCCCCCAGGACACCCAGCTCAGGAACCCCCAGGACACCCAGCTCAGGAGCCCCCAGGACACCCAGCTCAGGAGTCCCCAGGACACCCAGCTCAGGAGTCCCCAGGATACCCAGCTCAGGAGCCCCCAGGACACCCAGCTCAGGAACCCCCAGGACACCCAGCTCAGGAACCCCCAGGACACCCAGCTCAGGAACCCTCAGGACACCCAGCTCAGGAGCCCCCAGGACACCCAGCTCAGGAACCCTCAGGACACCCAGCTCAGGAACCCCCAGGACACCCAGCTCAGGAGTCCCCAGGACACCCAGCTCAGGAACCCCCAGGACACCCAGCTCAGGAGCCTACAGGACACCCAGCTCAGGAGCCCCCAGTACACCCAGCTCAGGAACCCCCAGGACACCCAGCTCAGGAGCCTCCAGGACACCCAGCTCAGGAGCCCCCAGGACACCCAGCTCAGGAGTCCCCAGGACACCTAGCTCAGGAACCCCCAGGACACCCAGCTCAGGAACCCCCAGGACACCCAGCTCAGGAACCCCAGGACACCCAGCTCAGGAGTCCCCAGGACACCCAGCTCAGGAACCCCCAGGACACCCAGCTCAGGAACCCCCAGGACACCCAGCTCAGGAGTCCCCAGGACACCCAGCTCAGGAACCCCCAGGACACCCAGCTCAGGAACCCCCAGGACACCCAGCTCAGGAGTCCCCAGGACACCCAGCTCAGGAGCCCCCAGGACACCCAGCTCAGGAACCCCCAGGACACCCAGCTCAGGAGTCCCCAGGACACCCAGCTCAGGAGTCCCCAGGACACCCAGCTCAGGAACCCCCAGGACACCCAGCTCAGGAACCCCCAGGACACCCAGCTCAGGAACCCCCAGGACACCCAGCTCAGGAGCCTCCAGGACACCCAGCTCAGGAGTCCCCAGGACACCCAGCTCAGGAACCCCCAGGACACCCAGCTCAGGAGTCCCAGGACACCCAGCTCAGGAACCCCCAGGACACCCAGCTCAGGAACCCCCAGGACACCCAGCTCAGGAGTCCCCAGGACACCCAGCTCAGGAGCCCCCAGGACACCCAGCTCAGGAACCCCCAGGACACCCAGCTCAGGAACCCCCAGGACACCCAGCTCAGGAGTCCCCAGGACACCCAGCTCAGGAGTCCCCAGGACTCCCAGCTCAGGAACCCCCAGGACACCCAGCTCAGGAACCCCCAGGACACCCAGCTCAGGAACCCCCAGGACACCCAGCTCAGGAGTCCCAGGACACCCAGCTCAGGAACCCTCAGGACACCCAGCTCAGGAACCCCCAGGACACCCAGCTCAGGAACCCCCAGGACACGCAGCTCAGGAGTCCCAGGACACCCAGCTCAGGAACCCCCAGGACACCCAGCTCAGGAGTCCCAGGACACCCAGCTCAGGAACCCCCAGGACACCCAGCTCAGGAGCCTCCATGACACCCAGCTCAGGAACCCCCAGGACACCCAGCTCAGGAGTCCCCAGGACACCCAGCTCAGGAGTCCCCAGGACACCCAGCTCAGGAACCCCCAGGACACCCAGCTCAGGAACCCCCAGGACACCCAGCTCAGGAACCCCCAGGACACCCAGCTCAGGAGTCCCAGGACACCCAGCTCAGGAGTCCCCAGGACACCCAGCTCAGGAGCCTCCAGGACACCCAGCTCAGGAGTCCCAGGACACCCAGCTCAGGAACCCCCAGGACACCCAGCTCAGGAACCCCCAGGACACCCAGCTCAGGAACCCCCAGGACACCCAGCTCAGGAGTCCCAGGACACCCAGCTCAGGAGTCCCCAGGACACCCAGCTCAGGAGCCTCCAGGACACCCAGCTCAGGAGTCCCAGGACACCCAGCTCAGGAACCCCCAGGACACCCAGCTCAGGAAACCCCAGGACACCCAGCTCAGGAGTCCCAGGACACCCAGCTCAGGAGTCCCCAGGACACCCAGCTCAGGAGCCTCCAGGACACCCAGCTCAGGAGTCCCAGGACACCCAGCTCAGGAACCCCCAGGACACCCAGCTCAGGAGTCCCCAGGACACCCAGCTCAGGAGTCCCCAGGACACCCAGCTCAGGAGTCCCCAGGACACCCAGCTCAGGAGTCCCCAGGACACCCAGCTGAGGAACCCCCAGGACACCCAGCTCAGGAACCCCCAGGACACCCAGCTCAGGAGTCCCCAGGACACCCAGCTCAGGAGTCCCCAGGACACCCAGCTCAGGAGTCCCCAGGACACCCAGCTCAGGAGTCCCCAGGACACCCAGCTGAGGAACCCCCAGGACACCCAGCTCAGGAACCCCCAGGACACCCAGCTCAGGAGTCCCCAGGACACCCAGCTCAGGAGTCCCCAGGACACCCAGCTCAGGAGTCCCCAGGACACCCAGCTCAGGAGTCCCCAGGACACCCAGCTCAGGAACCCCCAGGACACCCAGCTCAGGAACCCCCAGGACACTCAGCTCAGGAACCCCCAGGACACCCAGCTCAGGAGTCCCCAGGACACCCAGCTCAGGAGTCCCCAGGACACCCAGCTCAGGAGTCCCCAGGACACCCAGCTCAGGAGTCCCCAGGACACCCAGTTCAGGAGTCCCCAGGACACCCAGCTCAGGAGCCCCCAGGACACCCAGCTCAGGAGCCCCCAGGACACCCAGCTCAGGAGTCCCCAGGACACCCAGCTCAGGAGTCCCCAGGACACCCAGCTGAGGAACCCCCAGGACACCCAGCTCAGGAACCCCCAGGACACCCAGCTCAGGAGTCCCCAGGACACCCAGCTCAGGAGTCCCCAGGACACCCAGCTCAGGAGTCCCCAGGACACCCAGCTCAGGAGTCCCCAGGACACCCAGCTGAGGAACCCCCAGGACACCCAGCTCAGGAACCCCCAGGACACCCAGCTCATGAGTCCCCAGGACACCCAGCTCAGGAGTCCCCAGGACACCCAGCTGAGGAACCCCCAGGACACCCAGCTCAGGAACCCCCAGGACACACAGCTCAGGAACCCCCAGGACACCCAGCTCAGGAGTCCCCAGGACACCCAGCTGAGGAACCCCCAGGACACCCAGCTCAGGAACCCCCAGGACACTCAGCTCAGGAACCCCCAGGACACCCAGCTCAGGAGTCCCCAGGACACCCAGCTCAGGAGTCCCCAGGACACCCAGCTCAGGAGTCCCCAGGACACCCACTCAGGAACCCCCAGGACACCCAGCTCAGGAACCCCCAGGACACCCAGCTCAGGAGTCCCCAGGACACCCAGCTCAGGAGTCCCCAGGACACCCAGCTCAGGAGTCTCCAGGACACCCAGCTCAGGAGTCCCCAGGACACTCAGCTCAGGAACCCCCAGGACACCCAGCTCAGGAGTCCCCAGGACACTCAGCTCAGGAACCCCCAGGACACCCAGCTCAGGAGTCCACAGGACACCCAGCTCAGGAACCCCCAGGACACCCAGTTCAGGAGTCCCCAGGACACCCAGCTCAGGAGCCCCCAGGACACCCAGCTCAGGAGCCCCCAGGACACCCAGCTCAGGAGTCCCCAGGACACCCAGCTCAGGAGTCCCCAGGACACCCAGCTGAGGAATCCCCAGGACACCCAGCTCAGGAACCCCCAGGACACCCAGCTCAGGAGTCCCCAGGACACCCAGCTCAGGAGTCCCCAGGACACCCAGCTCAGGAGTCCCCAGGACACCCAGCTGAGGAACCCCCAGGACACCCAGCTCAGGAGTCCCCAGGACACCCAGCTCAGGAGTCCCCAGGACACCCAGCTCAGGAGTCCCCAGGACACCCAGCTGAGGAACCCCCAGGACACCCAGCTGAGGAACCCCCAGGACACCCAGCTGAGGAACCCCCAGGACACCCAGCTCAGGAAACCCCAGGACACCCAGCTCAGGAGTCCCCAGGACACCCAGCTCAGGAGTCCCCAGGACACCCAGCTCAGGAGTCTCCAGGACACCCAGCTCAGGAGTCCCCAGGACACTCAGCTCAGGAGTCCACAGGACACCCAGCTCAGGAACCCCCAGGACACCCAGTTCAGGAGTCCCCAGGACACCCAGCTCAGGAGTCCCCAGGACACCCAGCTCAGGAGTCCCCAGGACACCCAGCTGAGGAACCCCCAGGACACCCAGCTCAGGAACCCCCAGGACACCCAGCTCAGGAGTCCCCAGGACACCCAGCTCATGAGTCCCCAGGACACCCAGCTCAGGAGTCCCCAGGACACCCAGCTCAGGAGTCCCCAGGACACCCAGCTGAGGAACCCCCAGGACACCCAGCTCAGGAACCCCCAGGACACCCAGCTCAGGAGTCCCCAGGACACCCAGCTCAGGAGTCCCCAGGACACCCAGCTCAGGAGTCCCCAGGACACCCAGCTCAGGAGTCCCCAGGACACCCAGCTGAGGAACCCCCAGGACACCCAGCTCAGGAACCCCCAGGACACCCAGCTCAGGAGTCCCCAGGACACCCAGCTCAGGAGTCCCCAGGACACCCAGCTCAGGAGTCTCCAGGACACCCAGCTCAGGAGTCGCCAGGACACCCAGCTCAGGAGTCACCAGGACACCCAGATCAGGAGTCCCCAGGACACCCAGCTCAGGAGTCCCCAGGACACCCAGCTCAGGAGTCCCCAGGACACCCAGCTCAGGAGTCCCCAGGACACCCAGCTCAGGAGTCCCCAGGACACCCAGCTCAGGAACCCCCAGGACACCCAGTTCAGGAGTCCCCAGGACACCCAGCTGAGGAACCCCCAGGACACCCAGCTCAGGAGTCCCCAGGACACCCAGCTCAGGAGTCCCCAGGACACCCAGCTCAGGAGTCCACAGGACACCCAGCTCAGGAGCCCCCAGGACACCCAGCTCAGGAGTCCCCAGGACACCCAGCTCAGGAGTCCACAGGACACCCAGCTCAGGAGCCCCCAGGACACCCAGCTCAGGAGCCCCCAGGACACCCAGCTCAGGAGCCCCCAGGACACCCAGCTCAGGAGTCCCCAGGACACTCAGCTCAGGAGTCCACAGGACACCCAGCTCAGGAACCCCCAGGACACCCAGTTCAGGAGTCCCCAGGACACCCAGCTCAGGAGCCCCCAGGACACCCAGCTCAGGAGCCCCCAGGACACCCAGCTCAGGAGTCCCCAGGACACCCAGCTCAGGAGTCCCCAGGACACCCAGCTGAGGAACCCCCAGGACACCCAGCTCAGGAACCCCCAGGACACCCAGCTCAGGAGTCCCCAGGACACCAGCTCAGGAGTCCCCAGGACACCCAGCTCTGGAGTCCCCAGGACACCCAGCTCAGGAGTCTCCAGGACACTCAGCTCAGGAGTCCCCAGGACACCCAGCTCAAGAGTCCCCAGGACACTCAGCTCAGGAGCCCCCAGGACACCCAGCTCAGGAACCCCCAGGACACCCAGCTCAGGATCCCAGGACACCCAGCTCAGGAGTCCCCAGGACACCCAGCTCAGGAACCCCCAGGACACCCAGCTCAGGAGTCCCCAGGACACCCAGCTCAGGAGTCCCCAGGACACCCAGCTCAGGAACCCCCAGGACACCCAGCTCAGGAACCCCCAGGACACCCAGCTCAGGAACCCCCAGGACACCCAGCTCAGGAGTCCCCAGGACACCCAGCTCAGGAGTCCCCAGGACACCCAGCTCAGGAACCCCCAGGACACCCAGCTCAGGAACCCCCAGGACACCCAGCACAGGAACCCCCAGGACACCCAGCTCAGGAGCCCCCAGTACACCCAGCTCAAGAACCCCCAGGACACCCAGCTCAGGAACCCCCAGGACACCCAGCTCAGGAACCCCAGGACACCCAGCTCAGGAGTCCCAGGACACCCAGCTCAGGAGTCCCCAGGACACCCAGCTCAGGAACCCCCAGGACACCCAGCTCAGGAGTCCCCAGGACATCCAGCTCAGGAACCCCCAGGACACCCAGCTCAGGAACCCCCAGGACACCCAGCTCAGGAGTCCCCAGGACACCCAGCTCAGGAGTCCCCAGGGACACCCAGCTCAGGAACCCCCAGGACACCCCAGCTCAGGAACCCCCAGGACACCCAGCTCAGGAACCCCCAGGACACCCAGCTCAGGAACCCCCAGGACACCCAGCTCAGGAGTCCCCAGGACACCCAGCTCAGGAGTCCCCAGGACACCCAGCTCAGGAACCCCAGGACACCCAGCTCAGGAACCCCCAGGACACCCAGCTCAGGAACCCCAGGACACCCAGCTCAGGAGTCCCCAGGACACCCAGCTCAGGAGTCCCCAGGACCACCAGCTCAGGAGTCCCCAGGACACCCAGCTCAGGAACCCCCAGGACACCCAGCTCAGGAGTCCCCAGGACACCCAGCTCAGGAACCCCCAGGACACCCAGCTCAGGAGTCCCCAGGACACCCAGCTCAGGAACCCCAGGACACCCAGCTCAGGAACCCCCAGGACACCCAGCTCAGGAGTCCCCAGGACACCCAGCTCAAGAGTCCCCAGGACACTCAGCTCAGGAGCCCCCAGGACCCCAGCTCAGGAACCCCCAGGACACCCAGCTCAGGAGTCCCAGGACACCCAGCTCAGGAGTCCCCAGGACACCCAGCTCAGGAACCCCCAGGACACCCAGCTCAGGAACCCCCAGGACACCCAGCTCAGGAGTCCCCAGGACACTCAGCTCAGGAGTCCCAGGACACCCAGCTCAGGAACCCCCAGGACACCCAGCTCAGGAACCCCCAGGACACCCAGCTCAGGAGTCCCCAGGACACCCAGCTCAGGAACCCCCAGGACACCCAGCTCAGGAGTCCCCAGGACACCCAGCTCAGGAAACCCCAGGACACCCAGCTCAGGAGTCCCCAGGACACCCAGCTCAGGAACCCCCAGGACACCCAGCTCAGGAGTCCCCAGGACACCCAGCTCAGGAACCCCCAGGACACCCAGCTCAGGAGTCCCCAGGACACCCAGCTCAGGAACCCCCAGGACACCCAGCTCAGGAGTCCCCAGGACACCCAGCTCAGGAACCCCCAGGACACCCAGCTCAGGAGTCCCCAGGACACCCAGCTCAGGAACCCCCAGGACACCCAGCTCAGGAGTCCCCAGGACACCCAGCTCAGGAACCCCCAGGACACCCAGCTCAGGAACCCCCAGGACACCCCAGCTCAGGAGTCCCCAGGACACCCAGCTCAAGAGTCCCCAGGACACTCAGCTCAGGAGCCCCCAGGACACCCAGCTCAGGAACCCCCAGGACACCCAGCTCAGGAGTCCCAGGACACCCAGCTCAGGAGTCCCCAGGACACCCAGCTCAGGAACCCCCAGGACACCCAGCTCAGGAGTCCCCAGGACACCCAGCTCAGGAGTCCCCAGGACACCCAGCTCAGGAACCCCCAGGACACCCAGCTCAGGAGTCCCCAGGACACCCAGCTCAGGAACCCCCAGGACACCCAGCTCAGGAGTCCCCAGGACACCCAGCTCAGGAACCCCCAGGACACCCAGCTCAGGAGTCCCCAGGACACCCAGCTCAGGAACCCCCAGGACACCCATCTCAGGAGTCCCCAGGACACCCAGCTCAGGAACCCCCAGGACACCCAGCTCAGGAGTCCCCAGGACACCCAGCTCAGGAACCCCCAGGACACCCAGCTCAGGAGTCCCCAGGACACCCAGCTCAGGAACCCCCAGGACACCCAGCTCAGGAACCCCCAGGACACCCAGCTCAGAAGTCCCCAGGACACCCAGCTCAAGAGTCCCCAGGACACTCAGCTAAGGAGCCCCCAGGACACCCAGCTCAGGAACCCCCAGGACACCCAGCTCAGGAGTCCCAGGACACCCAGCTCAGGAGTCCCCAGGACACCCAGCTCAGGAACCCCCAGGACACCCAGCTCAGGAGTCCCCAGGACACCCAGCTCAGGAGTCCCCAGGACACCCAGCTCAGGAACCCCCAGGACACCCAGCTCAAGAGTCCCCAGGACACTCAGCTCAGGAGCCCCCAGGACACCCAGCTCAGGAACCCCCAGGACACCCAGCTCAGGAGTCCCAGGACACCCAGCTCAGGAGTCCCCAGGACACCCAGCTCAGGAGTCCCCAGGACACCCAGCTCAGGAGTCCCCAGGACACCCAGCCTCAGGACCCCCAGGACACCCAGCTCAGGAAACCCCAGGACACGCAGCTCAGGAACCCCCAGGACACCCAGCTCAGGAGTCCCCAGGACACCCAGCTCAGGAGTCCCCAGGACACCCAGCTCAGGAGCCCCCAGGACACCCAGCTCAGGAACCCCCAGGACACCCAGCTCAGGGAACCCCAGGACACCCAGCTCAGGAGTCCCCAGGACACCCAGCTCAGGAGTCCCCAGGACACCCACCTCAGGAACCCCCAGGACACGCAGCTCAAGAGTCCCCAGGACACTCAGCTCAGGAGCCCCCAGGACACCCAGCTCAGGAACCCCCAGGACACCCAGCTCAGGAGTCCCCAGGACACCCAGCTCAGGAGTCCCCAGGACACCCAGCTCAGGAACCCCCAGGACACCCAGCTCAAGAGTCCCAGGACATCAGCTCAGGAGCCCCAGGACACCCAGCTCAGGAACCCCCAGGACACCCAGCTCAAGAGTCCCCAGGACACTCAGCTCAGGAGCCCCAGGACACCCAGCTCAGGAACCCCCAGGACACCCAGCTCAGGAGTCCCAGGACACCCAGCTCAGGAGTCCCCAGGACACCCAGCTCAGGAACCCCCAGGACACCCAGCTCAGGAGTCCCCAGGACACCCAGCTCAGGAGTCCCCAGGACACCCAGCTCAGGAACCCCCAGGACACCCAGCACAGGAAACCCCAGGACACCCAGCTCAGGAACCCCCAGGACACCCAGCTCAGGAGTCCCAGGACACCCAGCTCAGGAGTCCCCAGGACA